>NC_062538.1:9160747-9320747 GCF_022655615.1 Tachysurus fulvidraco | reverse complement strand
TAAGCTACAGCTCCAGACTTTTTTTTACATTATAACACGATTCATCATCCTACACTCCATTGTGGTCTGTCTCACATCTACTCAGGATAGAAAATGAAACAGAACATCATTGAGCGATTGAAATAAATTCACCTGACTATCAAAAGAAGTGATTTTAACAGCTCAGGGCTCACACTGGTGTATGAGTTCTGTTGAATCGTGGTCTCTTTAGTGTTGCATTCATCTACAGTGCATGATTAAGTGCCTTAATGCCTTTGTTCTGCTTAAAAACATAAATGTATGTACCTTACTGTCAGAACCCCATTATACTGTTCAGTCCTAATTATATAGAAGTTTTATAGTCTAATCACTGCTGCTACATAATACAAATTTATGTTTGCACATGTTAATGTATGTTAACACACTGTGTTAGTGGCAAGCAGGGGTTTAACACAGGCAGCACAGAAATACCAGACATACTGCCACATGATAGACAGATAAACAGATAGTACTCACAGTAGGTTGTGTAAACCCAATAAGCCCATGCCCCTAAAGTCAGTTTTGGGGTCACTGCCTTGGAACCCAATTTCACACCACTGCTTAGAGATGCGTCCAGTAAGGACAGAATCAGGACGGAGTGTCTTCCACAGCTACACAAGGTTAAACACACACAATCACACACACACACAGATCAGTTTAAATAATCCAAAAAATACCGAGTGTGGTCAAATCTTCATTACATAAAAAAATGCATTATTCAGATATCTGAATAAGTGAGAAGGCTTAGTCATACTTGTACTGAAAGCATGCTCATGTACACCTGACAGTTTCGTTTGAAACCCCAACTATCTCTTCTGAAGGCTCCCTATTCATTATATAGGCTCAATACATAGGGCTTAGAAGTGACTGCCAACATAATAAAAAAAGCATAAGAACAAGTAGAAATATTAAGCAATAGCAATTATTTATCATTCGCCATTATGAGATTAGAGTTAAAAACAAATATTATATTATTAAGACAATTCATTACCAAGACATTTACAAAATTTGGCAGACACCTTTATTCAGAGTGACTTACATTCATCTCATTGCTCAGGGGCCCAGAAGTGGCAGCTTGGTGGCCCTGGGGTTTGAACTCACGACCTTCAGATCAGTCCAACACCTTAACCAATGAGCTACCACTTCCCATATCAAGCCTGACAAGTCAAACTGTATCTGTATCCTTATACTATATTTTTAGATTTTCTCTGTTCTGTTTACCTCCTTTCCTACCTGTACAGTTTTATTGCAATTCTATTCTAGTATATTTTTAATTCTATTTAATTGTATTTTTATCACACATGCAGTCAAAAAAGCAGTTCGCTGAATGACACTTCAAAAAAAAAAGCAGTTTGCATCATGTGTAGGTGATTAATAAAATTAGAATTCAATTTGTATTGAATATTCAAGTTATTATATTTTATTTTTAGAAGTGTATGTCATGTACTACAGCTAAACCAGAGCTCAAGCAACATGGCATCCTAACAAAAATAGAAAAAAGAAATCAGGAAACACAATTCAAAAAATTAAATCAGCCCTAAATACATGAGTGTTAGAAACGGCATTCATTATATCTTTGTAAGTTTGGAGTTTTAGTGCTGATTTTTTTTTTAAATGTGTTACGTATTGATACCTTCATAAGCATCTCTTCATGATCAGGATTTTCACAGTCATATGGCTCCCTGCGCAGCTTCTCCACCTCCAGCACCAAGTTCCTGTAGCCCACAATCTGGAAGAGGCTCGCCTGCAGAGAGATGGCCAGTCTGGAAGAAAGCACACACATTAGCACGATGAAGCTGTAATGTCAGGGCACAAACAGGACTAAAAACCTATTCGTCTATTTTATACCACATGCTTAAACTGTTCAGTGGTCAAGATAGTGCTCTGTGAAATTGTACAAAAAAAACAAAAACAAACACCACTGGCCTTTAAAGAACACTTGAAAAGTAAAGCCAAGTTACAGTGTTGAGTAACTACATAGCGATACAGGTTAAGGAAGCAATGCATGTAAGCTCCTGTAAGGATAAATACTGAAATTCCTGTGTAACATCAGCTAAATACTTTAAATATTTATTTAAAAAGATAAAAAAATACTTTATAGACTACCAGTAGCTAACTCTACCAAAACGCTCGGCTATATATACTCAGCTATCGCACTTCAGTGATTAGAATAGGATCTACTACAGAATCTATCTATAGAATCTACTACAATGTATTTCTTGTAACTTCCTGTTTTTTTTATCTACTCAAATCATCTTGTGTTTTTTTTTCTGTATCGCTGTTAGCTATTAATAATTTGTGCTTGCTTTACAACCCAGTGCTTACTGTGGATTTGTGTCAGGGTTGATCTTTTTCAAGGCCATGATGTCATCTATGGTCTTTTCAACGGCATCTGGGTGAACGCTGAGAGCATTCTGCAGAAGCTGATGAGGGAGAGTGAATTTTTTTTTACATTTACGGCATTTGGCAGATAAACAGAGTGGGTTACACCTTTATACAACTGAGAATTAAGGGCCTGAGTCAAGAGTCCAAGGGCCACATTAGCATGATGAAGCTTTAATGTCAGGTCACAAACAGTACTAAAGCGTCAGTCGTCTATTTTATAACTCGGACACTTATAGAACGCTCGAGAGGTCCATTTACTGCATGTAAGCTCCAGTAATACTAAATGTTTTCCTTGTGCTGCCTTGGGATTTAAATTCACTGACCAATCATAGCACTTTCAACAAAGATCTAGTGTGTCACAGCTAACAACTGTAAACTAGCTAGTGTCTAAAGGTTAACCTTGCTCAAGTAATCCACCGTGTTTTATCGTGTGGCTTGGTGTATTTCACTGATTGTGTGGATATGTTTTGTTCTGCTAGGAGAATAAATCAGTGCCAAACAATCATGCTCATTATAATATTAGGCCACACCCACAAAGACATTCTGAAGCCTACACAGATAAATTAGCTGGGGTTGCAAAGTGTTTGGTCATATTCTTTGTACGCTTTTAATTATTAAATATAGATGTGTGTAACAAATTTACCCCCCAACATTGCAACGTTTGATATCTTCATTTATTTATATTTTGATGTCCTTTCTTTACTTACCTCCCTTTTAGAACATTTGAGCGAGGATTCTACAAAACAAAACAAAAAAAAAAAGAAAAAAGAAAATATAAGAAATGTTAGAATATGCTCTACAATGTAATGTGATACATAGATGGGGCTGTAGTTTTAGGATTTGTTACCGATCTTCAGGGTCCGGCGAGCACCAGGCTTGTTGTTGTAGCAGATCCGCTGCAGCTCACATCGTCCTGTCACCTTCCTGAAGATAAACTTCAAACCTCGCCACAAACATTTGCAGTACAGAAATAAGAGAAACTGCGTCAGCACCCTGTGAGGATGAGAGGGGGGAACAAAGAGAAACAAAGAGAGAGGGAGAGAGACAGAGAGCTCTGTATTTCACCTTGTTTTCATCAAAGTGGCTCGGCCCAGGGGGCGGAGTCACACATCATACCAAGAGTCATGCTAAGAAATAAAGAAGGCATAAGAAAATACACTAAAGCCATGATGAGGCATATCCCGTCGGTAACAACACATCCCATTTTAACATATATAACAATATATATGAAATTTTAAATACAACGGGGTGTCAAACAAATCATACCAGGGCCACATCAGCCATTTTGTGAGACTCTGAAAAGCCATAATCAAAGTATGACCTTTTTTCCTTATTTAACACATTCTATCAACTAACACCAATAATCTTTAAGCTCTGAAATTAGGAAAAGATGTTTCTAGGAAAAAGAGGAGCTAACAGAATGTATTCATGTGTATAAACTATTAGCTAGTAACAACAGTAATAGCTGTTTTGTATGTTTGCTTATGAATGCATTAGTTTACTTAATTGTACTTTATTGCTGAATGAGAAAAAAAAGGCATTTTCCTGAAAGCTACTAGGCGGATATATATATATTATATATATTTTACAGGCAAAAATCTGAAAGAAACTAGATCAGGATTTGTAATATTAGGTGAAATTTACCCATATTATTCACATTTTTAGTAGACTGTTAGAAACAGATTTTTTTTAGTACTGCTATTAATATGAAATGATTGTCTGACAGTAGATTATGGGTTATATTATTAAATAATTAATTTGTATCATCACTGCTCCTTCTGCTGTCTTCTGAAATCTGCATGACACACACACGCGCGCACACACGCGCGCACACACGTGCGCTTCTGAATCACTTTTATAGTTGAGTGTGACATACATCAAGTGCAGCAATTTCAGACCGCAGTCAAGACAGCTGCAGTAGACAACAGACTTGTAATGTGTCTGTCTGTGTTTTCCCCTTGTTTCTGTCTGCCGTCTTTCCCTGATGTTAATTGTTGACCCCGCCCACCTATCTGTTACCATGGACACTAATTACATTCATTCTCTTCCCCAGGTGTTTTGTCTTAGTCCTTGTCTGTCTCTGTTTTGTGATTGGTTCTCGTTCACCATAGATACTCTGTCTGTTCACTTCAATGTTGTTGGTCGTTGTTGGTGTGTGCATGTCCGTGTTCCCGTTTCCTGTTTGTTCCGTGTTGCCTGCGTGTTTGTTTGTGTTTTGTTTAGTAAAAACCGTTAAACTGCATTTGGATCCTCACTCGCCTTTGTCTCACCGTGTCACCTCGTGACAAGACTACAGTACATGCATATGGTATATGTTACTTTTTTCTAGTCTTAGTCAGAAAATTTAAGTTGCATCCTTTATTCTAATGCAGCATAATACCACCTGGATGTTTTCTCATAGAATAAAAAGTTTTCTCATAAGGATAATGTAGCAAAATGTACAACAACACTTTCTTTTTTTTAATCTCATTTTTTAAATCTGGCTCCTGGTTTTAACGCCGGACTTCAGAAAGTCATCTGGGATGTTGGGGTAAGTGGGCCACAGACCAGCCAAACTAATTATAAAAATTTGCAGTAAGGCTCAGACGGGCCTTCAAAAATGGGTCAAAGTGCATCAAGAAAGTTTGAAATGAAAAAGTAATAATAATAATAATAAGAAGAAGAAGAAGAAGAAGAAGAAGAATATAAAATTGTCACATTTCATTAGCAACCATGCAATCTACGTCATTGTTGGCCAATGCTTTCAATTTACTATTATACTCAGAATTTCTTTACTAATGTAACTTTACTCTATTTAATATTGAGTCAAGATTTACTCAAATGCATTTCAAATAAAAAAAAACAATTCTGTAAACATCTTAAAGTCTCAATTAACAAACATAAAAATAAACATTGCTAACAATAAATGTAGAAGTAATGTAAAATCAGAATAGACCAGAATAATGTTGATTACCTCATAACATTGGCACCTGTCAAGAGGTAAGTTTAAGAAACTAAGTGAACAGACAGTTCTCAAAGTCGTTGTGTTGGCAGCAGGAAAAATGGGCGAGCGTGAGGATCTGAGTGACTTTGATAGGCCAGATTGTTATAGATAAAGTCAGAGCATCTCCAAAACAGGAGGACTTGTCTAGTGTTCCTGTTATGCAGTAGAACATACGACAAGTGGTCCGAGGAAGGACATCTGCTGAAATTACGGTTCATTCATTCATTCATTCATTTTCTACCACTTATCCGAACTATTCTCTGGTCACGGGGAGCCTGTGCCTATCTCAGGCGTCATCGGGCATCAAGGCAGGATACACCCTGGACAGAGTGCCAACCCATCGCAGGGCACACACACACACTCTCATTCACTCACACACTACGCACAATTTAGAGATGCCAATTAACCTACCATGCATGTCTTTGGACTGGGGGAGGAAACTGGAGTACCCGGAGGAAACCCCCGAGGCACGGGGAAAACATGCAAACTCCACACGCACAAGGCGGAGGCGGGAATCGAACCCCTAACCCTGGAGATGTGAGGCGAACGTGCTAACCACTAAGCCACCATGCCTCCAATTACGGTTCAAATTTAATTAAATAAAAAAAAAAAACTATTGTGTACAAATTAGGTCAAATATTTTGCATTTATTATGACATTTGTTTCATTTCTTTGTTTCAGCAACATTCAAAAGTGTTCAAATTCAATCAGGATTTACAAGGCCCAGAATAGACCCAAAATATCATTGTGATGGCTTAGTGGTTAAGGTGTTGGGCTACCAATCAGAAGGTTGTGAGTTGCTGCCATTGTTGGGCTCCTGAGCAAGGCCCTTAACCGTCAATTGTATAAACTTGAGATAATGTAAGTCTCTCTGGATAATGGGGTCTACTAAATGCTGTAAATTTAAAAAAAAAAAAAAAGGCATGACAGAATACCATTAACATCTGATACCTACACTGATATACAGTACATCAGGTATTAAATAAGAAAAAGGAGGTCCTGATGTCCTGTACAATAAACACAGCAGTTTGGATGTTGATATTTATGAAGGTTCTTTACCTTAGAAAATGCTTCATGGCGACTGTTTAGTGTTCCAGATTCATCCGCTGTATCACCTGCGCAACAGATCGGACAGAGAGAGAGAGAAAAAACAACAATAAGGAAATAAGCACCAGAACCAGCTGCAGCATCACAAGCTAATGCGACTGGGTTTAATGTCTACATTCATCACTGTTGTGTCTCCGTTAATAGGCTACATGTCACGGATATTCTCTAATACGCATCCGTTCGAGAAACCAAAGCATAATAACGTCTAACAAAAAAAATCGCAAACAGTTTAAATAAGAGCCTCATGCTTTAAATACGTCGCAAGAATGAAAATAATACCTGGAAATTGCCCGTTACTATGCGATGAGATGCGACGCGACACGCGTGCCTCGGCCGATTTGCAGCGCGCATGCGCAAACGGACTCGCCCCTAATCCCCCTATAGGCCGCCATTATAAACACTCAGCTTATTATAGAAACAGACTTACTGCTTATTTGTCTTAACTTAACATATACACTACCTTGCATGGGAATTCACTAAGCTTTCCATATTTGGTTGTGTTATAATCTGGAACTGAAGTGGATTTCTTTGGGACTATTATAAATGTACACACATTTATAATACAAATAGATACAGTGCCTTGCGAAAGTATTCGGCTTCCTTGAACTTTGCGACCTTTTGCCACATTTCAGGCTTCAAACATAATGATATGAAACTGTAATTTTTTGTGAAGAATCAACAACAAGTGGGACACAATCATGAAGTGGAACGAAATTTATTGGATATTTCAAACTTTTTTAACAAATCAAAAACTGAAAAATTGGGCGTGCAAAATTATTCGTCCCCCTTTGTACGCCACCTTTTGCTGCGATTACAGCTGTAAGTCGCTTGGGGTATGTCTCTATCAGTTTTGCACATCGAGAGACTGAAATTTTTGCCCATTCCTCCTTGCAGAACAACTCGAGCTCAGTGAGGTTGGATGGAGAGCGTTTGTGAACAGCAGTTTTCAGTTCTTTCCACAGATTCTCGATTGGATTTAGGTCTGGACTTTGACTTGGCCATTCTAGCACCTGGATATGTTTATTTTTGAACCATTCCATTGTAGATTTTGCTTTATGTTTTGGATCATTGTCTGGTTGGAAGACAAATCTCCATCCCAGTCTCAGGTCTTTTGCAGACTCCATCAGGTTTTCTTCCAGAATGGTCCTGTATTTCTCTCCATCCATCTTCCCATCAATTTTAACCATCTTCCCTGTCCCTGCTATAGAAAAGCAGGCCCAAACCATGACGCTGCCACCACCATGTTTGACAGTGGGGATTGTGTGTTCAGGGTGATGAGCTGTGTTGCTTTTATGCCAAACATAACGTTTTGCATTGTTACTAAAAAATTCAATTTTGGTTTCATCTGACCAGAGCACCTTTTTCCACATGTTTGGTGTGTCTCCCAGGTGGCTTGTGGCAAACTTTAAACGACACTTTTTATGGATATCTTTAAGAAATGGCTTTCTTCTTGCCACTGTTCCATAAAGGCCAGATTTGTGCAGTATACAACTGATTGTTGTCCTATGGACAGAGTCTCCCACCTCAGCTGTAGATCTCTGCAGTTCATCCAGAGTGATCATGGGCCTCTTGGCTGCATCTCTGATCAGTCTTCTCCTTGTATGAGCTGAAAGTTTAAAGGGACGGCCAGGTCTTGGTAGATTTGCAGTGGTCTGATACTCCTTCCATTTCAATATTATCGCTTGCACAGTGCTCCTTGGGATGTTTAAAGCTTGGGAAATCTTTTTGTATCCAAATCCGGCTTTAAACTTCTCCACAACAGTATCTCAGACCTGCCTGGTGTGTTCCTTGTTCTTCATGATGCTCTCTGCGCTTTAAACGGACCTCTGAGACTATCACAGTGCAGGTGCATCTATACGGAGACTTGATTACACACAGGTGGATTCTGTTTATCATCATTAGTCATTTAGGTGTACATTGGATCATTCAGAGATCCTCACTGAACGTCTGGAGAGAGTTTGCTGCACTGAAAGTAAAGGGGCCGAATAATTTTGCACGCCCAATTTTTCAGTTTTTGATTTGTTAAAAAAGTTTGAAATATCCAATAAATTTCATTCCACTTCATGATTGTGTCCCACTTGTTGTTGATTATTCACAAAAAATTACAGTTTCATATCATTATGTTTGAAGCCTGAAATGTGGCAAAAGATCGCAAAGTTCAAGGGAGCCGAATACTTTCGCAAGGCACTGTATATGGGACAAATCAATATATTACATTTACAGCATTACGCAGAAGCCCTAATCCAGAGAGACTAACATTATCTCATTTTTATACACCTGAGCAATTGATGGTTTTGGGCCTTGCTCAGGGGCCCAACAGTGGGGCCCAACAGGGCCCAACAGGGCCCAACAACTCACAACCTTCCGATTGGTAGCCCAAAACCTTACCCACTAGTCTACCACATGCCCACATGTAGTGAAAAAAGTAGTGTAGTGAAAAATTCTGAAAACATATCAAGATTGGTTATAAAAACCTACACTTAATACACGGCAGACGTAACTAAATCCATTATTTTAAACACAGACAATTGTGGTCTAGAGGAGACAATAAATCATGATGACCAGGAACAAAGACACGGATAATGATTTTCTGTTGAGGCCAATATGTATTATTGCATTTAACAGAAAACCAACATTGCTCATCAACTCTGAGAACATCACCCACAGAGTGAAGCATGGAGGTGGTAGCACCACGCTCTAGGTGCAGTTTGTGGGTATAGTGACTGCAGCCCATTTGTTTTTCCTCTGATCTCTCTCAACAACAACATGCTTCAGTCTGCAGACTCTCTGTGAACAGGATGTTTTTTCATTTTTGCACAATCCCATAGAGACTGTAATGTCAAAATCCCCTAGAATTTCACAAACAACAATACCCCAGTTAAAGTCACAGACATCACTATTATTTTAACCATGTTGTATCTAATCATATGGTAAAATTTCTTAAGAAAAAAAAGTTAAATCTTTCATAAAAAATGTATAGCAGTATAAATACAATCAAGAGACAAAATAGAAACAAAATTATTTATTAAATATTCAGCATATCCCTAAAAAAAGTTCTCATACAGTTGGTACAACTTCATAAACTGCCCAAAAGTTATCATTTTATGACAATAATTTAAGGAAGAATGGAATGCAATTTCATGAGGTGATAATCTTTTAGATTTAAAACAGGAGTTTTTCAGGCACTTTCAAGTAAACCTTTTTTTTTTAACGGAGGTTTGAATATTTTAATATTATGATGAACAGAAGCACTGTGTTTGTTTTGTGTATTGGCACAAGACCTTAAAGGACTTTAAGTCCATCACCTGGAACATAATGTAAATGTGTAGTCTATGATCAATACAATAATATGCAACCCTGTTTCTGACATTAATAATTAGTCATTAATAAATTAGTAATATTCCCTACTACTGAGAGCAGAGAGCAACTTCAGTCTAAATAAAATAGCATTTTCTGATGTAGTAATCAGACATTCTCAGTAAAAAAAATTTACAGTGTAAAAGCTGCATCCAATCCAACAAATCGACAAAAAAACAACACTGGTTTAAGTGAAAAGGCACTGCCTTTAAAAATCAGGCATATCCAACACTGTATACTCTACACTGTAAGTGTCAGGTCACACCATGTATTTCAGTGAACAGACTGTAGTACAGGGTTCTGTATGTCCACACTTCTCCTCCTGCTGTCCGTCTAGCTGCCAGTTCAGTGCAGACTCTCCATCTCCCTGCACCACCTCTGCCGTGGCCACGGTCTGATAAGCATTGTCAGTGCCTCCGGCTTGATCCGGTGCGTAGGTGGGAATGACGTTAAACAGAATGAAGCCAATGGTGATCACCACAAATGACACGATGTACAGGACAGAGAACTGTATGGGGAAAAAATTGCATAAACTTGGAGTACACTATATAACAGTTATTGCTGAAAACAAAAAGCCAAAACTCCCTGGTCATACACAGTGATAGACAATCATGGGTGTCTGTGTGTTCAGGTATACTGAAGAGGGCAGATAGAGCTTTCTTCCTCCGAGTATGTTACACTGCCCCGTGATGCAGCAGGAGCAGCAGGTTTCACATTTCTCAAAGATAGCATGTATTTTAATTATCCCTAACTAGGATTGTTAAATGCTTACTACCGTACGTGTTCCTTAAAATGACACAGAAATTTGCATTAACATTCAGTCTTGAAATTTTGACGAAAACATAGCAGTTCTTTTCAAGTGTCTTGCCTGAGTTATATTAGAAAAGAAGAAATTCTGCCTGAATTGTTCACAGTATCAGTACAGTGCATAAATATTGCAGTATCTCAAGAATAAACTAGTCATTAACTTGCTATATACACTAACTGTCCAGCTGTACTGGAAATTACTCAAAATAATGCAGATATACACAATACAGATACAGGTTAATTACTGGTACAACGGAACTCCCATATGAATACATTTTTATGTTGTAGTATTCATTCATGTACAGCACCTTGAATCTTCAATTGTTCATATATTATAAAACATATGGCAAGAGTAGACACTTCACATCCACCTCTTTTTGTAATGCATATAGATACTAATATGTTACGATCCTTAAAAATTAAGGGTGTTCCATTTGGAGTATTTCAAAAGCTAAAACTCACCTTGTAGTGAAACAGTACGATTCCACAGAACAGACTGAAGAGATCAGCCGTCAGTAACGAGAGGTTCACCGCTGTAGCACTGGTCATTTTCACCACAACAGGCATAAAGCTGTACAGGCCGTACATGCACAGCACATAAGAAAAGAAGAGCGGGGCTGTGGAGAAAGATTCAGCTGGTTATCGCTGTTTTAGTATGAAAACAATATTTAGACTAGTGGGGTTTCATTCATGAACGTCTTTGAACAAAACTTTTAATTGAACGGATCACTTTCCTTCCCTTCTATGTACTGACTAATATTTCCATCCTGGCTGTGTAACATGTGACCGCTTTGAAATGCTTATTGTTCGCACGGTCAGATTATTGTAATATTAAAGGAAAATTAATACCACAGTTTAACCACAGATCAGTTTTCTGTGGTTAAGAGAAAACAATCAACTTTGGCCTGGTACAGTATTAACAACTCTGCTTAGTCACACCACCACATAGCTGATTATGTTCATGTAACAGCATGCCTCCAGGTGCTTTATTACACAATAACCACTATAAAGTGTCTTTGAATGAAACTGTAACGTGTCTGCTTTGCAGCTTTTTCCTGCTATCTAAAAACTGCATTAGAGCATGGGCTGTGAAAAAGCCCATCAGTGGTTGGACAAATTGAAAGAAATTGTTTGTTCCATTGTTGATGGAGATTGGCAGAGCTGCTTATTCTAAGAGAACTGGTGCTTGCCTTGGGTGTTGTTCTTGTTGTTCACAGAATAACCCACTATACATAAAAATGTAAAAATATCGATGCCTATTCATATAATGTATCATTGAAAACTACTTAATACACAAAACTGCCTGTGCTGACATTGTATTGTATATAAATTCAACAGATCTTCTCTGTGGATTAAAAATGGCAAGTTTAATAAATCATAATACGAAAACCTGTTTAAATAAATGTATCAATGACTAAACATATCTTATAAAAATAAATAAATAAATAGATAGATAGATAGATAGATAGATAGATAGATAGATAGATAGATAGATAGATAGATAGATAGATAGATAGATAGATAGATAGATAGATAGACTCACTGGCCCCACCTACTGGTGTAACGATGTAAAAAATGAACGAATCGTTTTGGTGAACTGATTCAAAGGTTTCGACTCACTGAGATTCTTGATTTTGTTTGGTGCCACTAGCTGTGAAACAGTAGTGAAACTGCAAATCATATTCATACATCAATGGACTCAGTCTAAAATGTTATAATTTCTATAGTAACAGCTCATTCACAAGAACCTATATGGAGAACGCTGCGTTAATAATAAACGTATGGTTTACTGGTGACATTTACAAGCTACAGAGTGCAAAAAAAGGCTGGTGAAAGAACCAATGCTACTATAACAGATGTGAGAAACATGAAACATGATTTGCACAGTAATTACATATAAATTGTATATATAAACAGAAGTGCATCATTCCTTAAGGAATAAAAACGGTTAATGTTTGCACTAAAGTTTTGTGGTTAGTGTTTATATAGTCAATCTATTGCGGTATTGAAGGGGGGAAAACACATCAAGACAGTGTTACAGGAAAATAATCAACTTTTGGCATGGTATCAATAACAGCAGCTTCATCACGGCACTATATAGCTGATTATTTTCCTATAACAGCATGCCTCCAGGTGCTTTATTCCTTACATAATAACCACTATTAAACTAAACAGATGTAATAGCACCAATATGAATGAGCTCACATATTGTCCAGTCCCAGGAGATTTTACTGATTGCTTCAGCCTCAAGCGCAGCCCTAAAGGACGAGAGACGATTCTGAATTACTGACTTCTCAAATGGACTCACGGTTCTCAACTGTTAATAGAATTACACTGTGTTAAATGTTTATAAATGGTCAGAATTGCTATAAACCGCATAACACACATATACAAATTATGCATCACTCTCATTTTAAAAATGCTCCCATGTGTCTTACATTTGTACACCGCTGATCAGTGTCCCGAAAAGTCCCATCATGCCGAGAAACTCCACCCTGGTCAGGTTCTTCACTGTGTACTCCTGACACATGTTAGACACGGCATACAGAGCAGCACTGATCAGCACCAAGCCATCACCCAGTAACACGTCAGAGTCTGACCAACACAAAAAGACAGGAAATAATGACAGGATTTTAGTGGAATTAGAGTTACAGCTTTTAAAGGTTGGATACATTTCCACCTCAGATTAACACTTTGGTTTAATTTCCTAGATGTGGGGTCATAATGTGATTTCAATGTAAGTAACTGAAATAATTTTTGGCCAGGCATGAAATATGCAACCTCCACTAGTGTACACTATTCTAACCTCTACATTAGATCACGTCTGGGATAAACAAGTCTCTTTTTGTCTTCAAAGCATCTTTAAATTGTCTATAATGTGCCACCTGGAAAAAAGTAGTGTATGATAGCAGATAGGAGTACCCACTTGAGCCCTGATCTCTTCCTGCAAGCAGGTCGGCTCCCACCATGGCCCCGACCCCTAGCAGACACACGGCCACTGCGATGAAGTGTAGTGGCCTGTAACGGGTCTTCAGGAAGAACCACGAGAGCGCCATAAGCACGGGGATCACAAAGCAGTCCAGCAGCTATAATACACAAAACAGCTGATGAGTTCAAAAATACTAATTCTGATGAATAATATTTTTATTATTATTGCTTTGATTTCAACACCAAAAAAAAAAAAAAAAAAAAAAAAGGTTCTGCTCATCTATACATTAAGCAGTTCAGCTTTATTAAACTGAAGAACAGTGTTAGGTAATGACCAGACACAATACATAGTGCAATACCTGAATGCTTGTAAGTGTAGTAAACTGGTAAGCCATAACAACTGTGTAGTTCGCCTCAACGTCGGTCAAGGCCATCAGCAAATACTTCCACCACCTCTCTTTCAAAATCTTAAAAATGCTCTCGTCGCCTGCGCAGAAGGAAACAGATTTAACTCTTGTGGACACTTAAAAAAACAAATATGACCGTTTCGTGATGTTCAAGGCCAAAAACATCCACTAAATTAACTTATTCACTTATTTTTTGCACAAATCTGTTAATCAACCTCAGTTCTAATAAAAACTGCTCAATCTTTAAAATATATATATATATATATATATATATATATATATATATATATATATATATAGTACTTTTTATTTACTAATTAATTAGTGGTCACAGGTTTGTGTAAAAATACACACAAAATTATTATTTATTTTTTATTTCTTAATTAATTTTTTACTTTTAATTAAAAAAAAGTGAACTGGATTTTTTTTCTCTTTTATAACAGTCTTGGACGTCAAAGAATATTAATAACTGGCTTTTATGCATTGTTAGTTTTTGTGTAGCATTAGCTGTTAATGTCTCCCTCATTTACTTTTTGCAGCCCCAATGACTGCCGTTATAACCACATTTTTTCATTGCACGTCCATGACATTTAAAAAAAAAACATGCATTCTTGCTTGTTAATGGTTCTTTCAGGTGGGAAGTGGTAAAATCTGTAAGAATTTGTAAAATTTAGTATAGTCAAGTTGGACGAAGATAAGAAACGGGCTCAAGCTCGAACCTCTCTTGAGTGACAGAGTGGTGGTGTAGGTAAGGAGCAGCAGTGTGTAGTTTATGAAACTCTGCAGCATCGGTGTCTCTACACGAGCTTCTGCCAGGTACTGACTGGTCACAGCCGTCCCACAGATCAGCATGGACAGGACCTGACCCAACACGATCGTCTTCAGGAGGTGGCTGAGGAGTAAATACACAGAAAATAATAACTAAAACTCAACAACATACAACAGGTTTGTCTGGTCTTTAAATATGACACAAAAATCCAAATTATAAATCAATGCTTAGAAACAGGTCGTTTATACAAATGTTTAATTTGCCAAAACTAACAATTTTTTATTTGTTGAAATGGATAAAATGTACAATGACGTGGAATGTCTTATATTAGAACAGCAATAAGTTTCATCAAGCATCTTTATTTTTCCTCTTAATTTTTTTTTAATAAAAACAAAAATTCCTGTGCTGGAAAACACTGAAGATTCCTTTCATAAGGTAGAGAAAACATCAATTCAAAGACATTTTTCTAAATTTTTGTACCAGAAAGTGGCAGAAAAACATTACAAAAAAACAATAAAATTAATCAACACCTTCTGACCAAAAACCACTGTTTAAACACCAGAGGAGGTGATCTATTGACCGCACACTGGTCACATGATCATGTTCTTTTATAGAGACCCAGTGAGATCTGCAGTGACCAACAACTGGATAACAAAACCAACATGGATTTCTATACGTTTATACTTCTATATTATGACAGAAAAAAAGAGCTGTTCATTAGCTTTTCAGTTCATCAATTTCATCAATTTTTAACCCCCCCCCCCCAAAAAAAAGAGATACAGAAATCAGACTGTCAACCATCCGCACGCATGATATCTTGTTTACCTAACAAACTTCTAAGAAAAATCTATAAAATTCATGGTAAACCTGTAGTACACTTTGTGTACAATATTATACCTCTGTTCAATCTTTACATTTATTTACAGTTTTATACAAACAATAAATAAATAAATAAAACAAACAAACACATACATCGTTGTTTAGACTTTTTTTAAATAATCAAATTTCCTGAAAAACACATTTAATAATTTGTGAATGCACTATTGTGAATCGGAGTGCATCATTAACCCCTACGTAATAATTATCTTGTCTTTTTCACTGAGCGGCATTTAGTGTGATGCAAGTCTTACCAATTAAAAACATCCTTCAGCGGGAAGCTCCTCTGTCCACAAACCAATGCTCTCCAGCTCCCCAGGGCTCTCAGGCCCACATGCTCTGGGGCTCTGTTTCCTTCTTGACTCTCCATGATGTGAGCTGAAAAGAAGGAAAAATTACAGCAAGAGGATTTAAGATTTGCTCTGAACCACACAGAGCCCTTGCAGTAATCTCTTCAAGAATTCAGAGCTCATTAATGTAAACTGATCAAAACTGCAATTCCAGCAGTTCTCTAAATAAACTGAAAACTTTATCACAGAGAAAATCAAGCTACAGTTAAAAAGCTGCAACAAAAAGACTGCAATGCAGGTTTTTTTCTGACAAACTTCTGTGATGTGGCAAATATGGCTATATTTTATCGACATAATTTGTTCTTACTTCCATTTCACCCATCACCTATTATCCAGATGAAAGCTGTAAAGCTTTATTTTTTCACTTTCACTCTTTAAATATTTTTCACTGAGGCTCTCGGCACAGACTAAAATGTTAATCTTGTTTAACTTTAAATGTTATTCAAACATGTACAGTAATATTCTGGCTAAATGCTGTAGTCCTTGGGCTTTTCTTTTTCATTAGACAAGCTGCCAATATTCATATGCCTATTTATTTTTTGTCTAGCTATTTTACCCATTTGATTATTCAAAAATGTAAAAAAATAGAACAAGTGACAAATAGCAAAAACAGAAAAAGAAGAAGAAGAAGAAAAGAGCTTAGTTCAAATGATAGGTCATAGAAAACATACACTATATGGCTTAAAGTCCAAATTTATTTCATTTTGTAATAACTTCCACACTTCTAGGAAGGATTTCCACTAGGATTTGTGCTCATTCAGCCACAAGAGCATAATCTTAAATCTTTGTTTAATATTACATAATATGTCCATTGTTTAAAGCGCTTTAATTGAATTGATTTACTGAGGTCAGGCAAGAAAGGTCTGAGATGCTTTCCAGCTCAACAAACAAGTTTTCAGTGGGGTTAAAGTCAGAACAGGACACTCAAGTCAAGTCATCAAGTCGTCAAATCAAGTAGCTTGTATTGTCATTACAACCAAATAAAGCTGATGCAGTACACAGAACGACATAAAGCTACATAAAACAACACAGAACTTAAAGTTCTTCCACTACAAACCTAACCAAGCATATTTTATAAACCTTGCTTTGTGCATAGGATCATGTGTGCATAGAAGCTAGCAACATACAATTACATCCTGATGATCATGGTCATATTTTTGCCCAAACTGTATAATGTGTTTAAACAGGAATTCTAATCAATAAAGCTGTGGTTTATTCTTTCCCTGTTTCTGTTATCACATATGAAACAATAAAAACATAAATAAAACCAATCTGAAAGACGGATATAGTGAATAAATCAACATATATCAGGCTAAACACCTTAAGGGGACGCCTGAGATAGGCACAGGCTCCCCGTGACCCGAGAATGGTTCGAATAAGCGGTAGAAAACGAATGAATGAATGAATGAATGAATGAAAAGGGATGTGGGAACATATAGCATGTTAGCTAGCTAAGCTACTTAGTACGATTTAGTACAAAAATCATGATTATGTTTCAGCAACAAAAAGCTGTATTATTGCTTTGTGTGTCCAGTGTTTGCTACCAAACACTGTATTTAACTCGTTTTAAGAGAAGGACATCATTTACCTGCGTTCAGTCAAGACATCTTGCTGGTAGCACTGAGTCCCATGTGCTAATGAATCAGTAGTAGACTCGCTTTCCGCATGAACTCGGCTGTGTCTCAATATTTCTCGTCCCCTTCACAGGTCCGATGCAGTGCGGAAGAAATCAAAGCTTATTTACCCTATCTAGTGGACTTGGTTTAAAATACTTCGCCATTTGAAATGCGACGTATTGCTATTGGGCTGTTTGGTTATGTGCATAACGAGAGAATCAGACACAGCGCTTTGTCAAGTTTATGAATGTTAATCATCCCGGTGTTTCCGCGGGATGTGATTGGCTGAGGTGATACATACAATGTACATGAGCACAGAATACATTTATTTTTGGTTTATCGTTCATTGTATAATTCTACAATTCTAATGAGTGCCTACATTAGACAAATGTTTAGCATTATGTTTATCTATTGATCATATCATATTTCCCCACATAACCCAAACCAGTTACACTGCAGTTTATAAGAAAAATTATTTTTAATTTTTGATCAAACTCAATCGGTTCAAGTAATTAGTCAATTCGACTCCTAATGAATTCTTAGAAGTACTTTTTTTCAGATATCTGGTGAATCTGCTGTTATATGATAACCAGAAAATCCTAATTGAAACAGAATCTAATGTAAATCATTCCAGGTGGACTGTAATGATTTTTTCAACTGGTTAATTCTGATTTATTTATTTATCTATCGATCTATCGATTTATTTGTTTGTTTGTTTGTAATATCAATAGGGTGTGCTGTTAGACCCAATGCAAAGTAGAATTATTGTCACTACCCCAAAGTTGATCATATAAAAAACAATATTAAAAACAGCACATTTTTCTCCTCCTATACAACATTGATTTGGCAACAATAAAAAATCTTTTTTCAGTTTATATGAATATTCAATGCTGTAAAAACGTCCAAAAAAAACGTTAGCTCACTTACATTAGCAGCTATAAATAATTGTTCTATTGTCTGCCTTTTTTTTTTTAGCACTTTTATAAAGATAGTAAAACACAAAAACATAAATTATCATGTATACAAAGCATAAACTGCTTTTTTTCTGTAGGCCAAATAAATATAAATAATTCAAATTTTGAATTATTTGAAATAGTGTCAAAATAATTACTGCTGTCTCAGAACCTTTGTAAATTTGGTTATGACGTACTTATGCTAGTGCTAGAACTGATCATTATACATATGTATATGCATGTACACTCATATATTCATGTTATACATGCATTACATATAGTGAATCACCATTAATATAATCTAACTAATACATTTCCTGATAAAACGAGCATATAAATAGATATAATATTGATGTCCTTATGTACAATAATGTTTTACATTATAGAGCCCTTATTATAGTTCAATGCAATAACCATATCTACACTTTTTATTATTATTATTTGTGATGTTATTATGTAGCAGTTTGCACTACAAATTTTTTTCATATTGAAATTTACCCGATTTCTGAGAGGCTTCTTTCTGAACCTTGCAAACACTGCACAAGCGTGTCCAAGGACTGTTTCAAGGACTGTCTGCTGATTTTCATTTTTCTTGAACAAGTTTTTTTTTTTACAGGTTCTTTTTATCCCATACAAATAAGCAGTGAAATGGGATTAAAAAGTGTGTACAAAAAGTGTGTACATAAAACAGGAATAAAATAATTATGGGGGGGATCATAAGTTAGTTCAAATAATAGGGAACAGCATAATCAAAAATATTAGAGAATACATTTTTATCAGTTTCTTTATCAGGTTATGTGAGAGAAATAGAAAACACTAAGTTCATTTTGTGTTCATTGCCATTTTTGTGAGTCATATAACAGCAAAATGATTCCAAAATCTCGCCCAAAACCCCAAAATCTGTGAAATCTTTCTCTTCTGAAGAAAAAATTATATTTATGCTACTGTGAAAATATTTCTCTTCTGAATGTTGGTATGTTTTCTTCTTGAAATGTCATGTGACTAGACAAAGTCACTGTCAACCTTTTTTTTTAACCTGCGCTTAAAATGTATGAATATACTCTTCATAACTGCCATTACAACAGAAACCATACTGTAAATAGCTAAACGTATAAGGACACCTGACCATGTGTGCTTCTTTCTGATAACATTTACACTACTGGGACGGTTTTCCACTACATGTTGAAGGATGACTGTGGGGAGATCTGCTTATTCAGACACTTATCCAGAGCAACTTACAACTTACATTATCTCATTTTTATACAACTGCTCTGGGGCCCAACAGTGGCAGCTTGGTGGACCTGGGATCGAACTCACAACCTTCTGATTGGTAGCCCAACACCTTAACCACTAGTCTACCCCATGCCCATAATTGGTATAATATAATCTATTTTTAAAAACTGTCAGGTCTGGTTTCACTTACTGAACACTGAGTGATTCTAGTCTTGTGACTGCCTTAGAGGAGAAATTCAATTAAAATATAATTATCTAGATTTGGAAGGTGACGATGTCTGGTTTCCTGGTATAAAGGCAGGTGGTACTCAGATTTCCCAGGCGTTTTGTTGGTGGATGGCTTTTTATTTGCACGTGTTCAATGATTTAGTTAGTAGATCTGTGCTTTAAAAGTTACCATATTACAGTAATAAGTGTGTAAGGGCTTGAAGTGTCCACTAGAGGTCTGCAGTGGCTATAACATATAGGTGCTGTCTCAAATGTGAAACTGATTTCAGAGGACAAAATTGTGTTTGGGCCAGAAAAAGCCATGAACAAATAATGCTAATGTAAGTCATTACAAAAAGAAATTGAAACAACAAGGCTCAAATTTTAACAAAGAAATAAATAGACCATCTCAATACAGATGTATTTTATTATTTCAATAATTGTAGTACGTAGTAGTAGTATTTATTAATTTATTTTCAATATAAGTGTCACAGACAAAGGTGAGTGAAGATCCAAATGCAGTTTGAACGTATTTAATCAGAAATCAAGAAACAGGCAGGAAGGCAACACAAGGCAGAACACAAAGGCAAGGCAAAACAGGGACCAGGGAACAGGGGACAGGGGACAGGGGACAGGGACCAGGGACATGGAATAACAACGACTAACACCAAGGAAGTGAGCAAACAGAGTGGATATAGCAAACAGGAACCAATCACAAAGCGGAGACAATCAGAGACTAAGACAAAACACCTGGGGAAGAGATTGAGTGCAATTAGTGTCCAAGGTAACAAATGAGTGGGCGGGGCCAACAATTAACAGCAGGGCAAGACAGCAGACAGAAACAGGGCAAACACACAGACAGACTCATTACAATAAGTAAATCATAATTTGTTTATTTATTGGCACCATTCAATTTAAATAAATATTTACCTGATAATTGTCCTCTGACAGAATACAAAATGCCCATTATTTAAAATATATATGGTTTTCAATCTATTTATTTCATGTGACCAGTCAAACCAGTTAATTACAGAAGAACAAGCTTAGAATAACCCGGCTTAGAATATTACACACACCAGTACAGATTTAATGATTTCTGGAAAGCATGCTTCTGATCTCCTTTATTTTTTCTTTGTAAAAAGCCTTTATTAAGATGAGGAAGATGAAGAAGAAGATCACAGTTATCCAGCTGCAGACAGAGCTGCGGGAGATTCTGAAGAACATGTGCCTTTGTTAAAAGAATATGACTACTGAGCAGATTGTGTGGCTGGTATAAGACAAATACATAAAAAGGGATGAGGCAGATATAAACAGGCTTGTTTACAAGTCTCAGTACACAGCAGAATCTTACACGAAACCAGATTCACTGCTAGCATGCAACCTGAATGGTTTCAGAATCCCTGCTATACTGTATAACAAATAAAACAAATATTAGAACAAACAGTTCAAATAAAGAGCTTTGATTTGTTGCCACATTGATTTAATAGATTCTGAAGTGGGATGGTCAGATGGTGTGGTCATGTGACCATAATTCATCTTCTTGCATGGTTAAGACAAAAACTTTATATTTAATAACATCATGAACCTCATTCTTCAAGCTGAAATAAATGTATAGCTCTTCAGGTACATTTACACAAGAAATGTGGAATTTGGCACCCGAAGTTAAATATAAATGTCAGTATTTTCTTAGTTGGAAATAAATGTGTCCTTCGAGAGCTCCTAAATTTGTCAAGAAGGGCCACTAATGTGATCCCTGATTCTGGCTTTAAATCATTTAATTGGCGATAAGTTGATGCCATTTCATATACAGATAATGTTGTCAATTCTTAATTTATTTAAACTTATCTATTTTAACACAGAGACTATTCCAATTAAATATGTAAAGAAAATATAATACTAGCATTTTCCTACAAATGCAGGAAGAGTAAGTGCCTGTCTATAGCTATATATAGTATATGTATGTACATATACATATGCTATACATATGCTATATATAACATATGTATGTACATTATATAATATACACACGCACACACACACACACACACACACACACACACACACACACACACACACACACACACACACACACACACACACATATATATATATATATATATATATATATATATATATATATATATATATATATATATATATATATATAGCTATAGACATATATAACATATATACAGTGAGTGTGTGTGAATATGTAAATATTTGCGTGCATATTTATCAGTATGTGTGTCAGGCAGGCAAGCATATGCACCTGCGTGCCTGGGAAAATGTGTGTGGGGGAGAGAGAGAGAGAGAGAGAGAGAGAGAGAGAGAGAGAGAGAGAGAGAGAGAGAGAGAGAGAGATGTACGTGTGTGAGCACGCGCGTGTTCATCTCTAACGCACATGCTCAGATGCAGAGGCTCCCCCTGGCCTGCGCGCGCTGGTGTGCAGGCGGGAAGAAAGCGAGAGCGCGCGCGCCAGAGAGAGAGAGGGAGACAGAAAGATAGAGAGGCGGAGGAGGAGGAGGCTCGGGCCGCCGCTGCACCCCGGAGGAGCGGAGCGAATAGGAGAAAAGAGAAGCGAGGAGAAAAGAAGAGAAGACGCCGCCGAGGGAGCGGAGCCGTGCTCAGGTACAGCATTAGTGCGCTCACCATGCGCGGACTGTGCTCAGCTTTCAAACTGTGTAAAACACCACGGTCAGGTCCGGCGTTTCGATTTGACTCGATATGATTTGTATCGCGGTGTAAATCGGTCCACCTGACGGAATAACCGAGATCTAACAGTACAAACGAGCTCGCGCGTGCGGTTTCTGCTATTGTGCGCGTGCTGAACGAGCTGTTTTACTGCGAAAACGACTTACAGCATCTGCGCGTAAAGCGACCCGGCGAAAAGGGATGCCTTGCTGGGGGAATTAAAGCAGATACACAGGCTTTGTGATGCTGAGCTCAACAAAGATGTTACTGCTTTTATTATGAATACATTTAAATAATTTGGGCGTCACGAGAACATTTCCTTATATGGAGGATAAACGTGTATGTTGCTTTATATCCATCTATCCTTATATATATATCTATCCTTATATCCATCTTATGTGGCAATCTAGCTTATGTTTGTGCTCTACTCTCCAATTCCAAATGTATTTGGAATGACATGACAAAAAAAATGACAAATAAAATGTGTGTGTACTTTTTAAACATTTGCACTCATCAATATGTATATTGTTGTATATAGAAAATATCTGTGTATATAAATATAAAGGCCAGCTGTAATAGTATTTTTCCCATACAGTATGTGGGTAACTAAATGTACAACATGCACAAATGAATTTATCTAAAAATAGTAAAAGATGCAATTATTGTGCCATCCGATAATTTCTGATAAAATACTACTGAAATATTAAATAAGAATCTATCCGTAATCTTTGAGATTTTTGAAGCCTTTCATGTGATGCAAATCGTGTAAGTTGAGAAGAAAGTATTACCCAATGCAAAAGCAGGTTTCTGGTTTCCTCATAGATTCAGAGGCACCCGGCAGGAGCAGAAGCCTCAGTGGATGGCCCAACGCCACCACACCCCACCGTTTTCCCACCCCATCATGCAGTATTGTCTGCAGTGCCAGATCTGGGATACCCTCAGAAAAAAGAGAGGGAGGAAGGCAGGGAGAGAAGTAGAGGGGGGTTCTACCAAGCCTTTTGGTCCACTCTTTGCTAATCCTCCAGCCAGCCAGTCCATCTGTCTCGATTTCTTTTAGTCTTTCTTGCATTTTTTTTCTATTTTCCTCTCCTTCATTTAAACCCCACCTTTGCATGGGAGGTTTATCCTGAAGGGTGTATATTCAGGAGAATTTGGACCTGAGAAGTAATTTGCCACCTAAAATACCATTTACTCACTTTTGTTATAAAGCTGAGGCATTAAAACGCATCCATTTACCAGTTGTAAAGTTTTATGAGGATGCTGGCCATGACGAAGTGTCAGTTAAGATGCTGGATAAATGCTTCACAGCACATTAGCTGACATAATATGGCCACTTTAAAATGCATTCAAAACACTTTTTCAAAATACAGTTTTATCAGTCTGGTATTATGTATCGCTATCAACACTGGCTTGAAACACTGACAGTGTGATATATGAATTTGTTATACATGCTGTGGCCCAAATATAGGAGGAATATGGTTCAGTTTAAAACAAATATAAATGCCAGAGAACTGTGGGGTTAAAATTGATAGTGGTTCTAGGAGGAGGTTCAGTACCTCCAAAAACATCAACACGACCTGTATATCCCTATGTATATCCATATATATGGCTATATATGAAATAGCATTATCACATTTGCAATTGCAGACAATATTTTGTAGTTCTTTCTCAGAAAAAGGTTCAAACTCTGTGGCAGAGGTTTCTTTGTGACAAGTGTGGTATAATCTCCTTTCTTTTTTTTTTAACCTAAGTTTAGCAACAGAATTGTTCACCATGATATCATTAGATTGCAGTTTCAATTCTTGAGAATATCATATCTTGAAGTTTTCAGTGAGAAATATTTGTTTTCTGTCACTTAGAAGCCTTTAGGATGGAGATGTTGTAGAGCTATCAAGGGTATCAATTTTTTTTTTTTACGTTTGTTTGTATATGTATGTACAGTAGAAGAGGGCAGATAGGAGTGAATTAAGCTGCCCTGTGACACATCATGAGAGGCAGCTGGCTGGTTTAATGTACTGTATCTCAGATGATGAACATGTTAACTTTTACCCTCCCTGGTTGGTACTGTAGTGATAGTGTGGTATAGAGGAGACATAAAATTTTGTTTAAAAGTCCACTGCATTCCTGTTTTAACAGAAAAGACACATGTTCAAAAATGTACATGTATCTAAAAGATACAAAAACCTCTGGTGGTCTTTGATTGTGAAAGAAAATGGCATTTTTTTGCAACTTGCAGTAAATCCCAGTATGAGGTGCAATCCTGTCATAGTCAGAGTTTTTGTAAACGTTCGAGACTGCTGTACTGTACGCTATCTGTGCACTTTCACACGTCCTTGCTTCAAGAGTACATTTAGTCAGGTGTGACAGTACTCTGTGTGAAAGTGCTCTGCTGTGGGGCTGGGCTGCAAGTAATATGATTAGGTTGAAGTTGTCAGGTTTCACATAGCGTTAGAGAGATTATTGGTCTGTAAATGCCTTCTAGGGAAACAGATTAAAGAAAAGAAAAAAAATAAACTAAATAATCATTTAACCATGCAATTGGATAAAGCCGACCAATTAACACGTTTGTATTGTTTTCAATAGACAAACTACTCATTATGATTACAAAGATAAATGAAGATGAATACAAAGGAAAAGACATGTGAAGCTTGTAAAGCAGGACAGTCACTATATATGTATTTTACCAGATTTATAAATGAATTCCTACTTTTAAAGTATCTTTTTTTCTGGATTAAATAAAGTAATAAAATTAATCTTTTAGCAAAGATTTTGCATGCAAGCAGAATTGACTTGAAAAAAGTTTTACCCATAGAGATGATGCCTTTCTCATATTGAGCAATAGAACAGAAAAAAGTTGCTAGCTAGCTACATAAAGTAGAAAGTAACCTGTTCTCTTGCATATTATTTATACGGTGCTTCATAATTAAAACTGGGCGTTAAATAGTCTTGCAAAAACAGCATCTTATCCCAGCTTGCATTTCCCTTAATGTAAGCTTTAACATTTCAGGTCTCCATTACATTTGGAATCTGGGCCAAATCTGGCCCTGGTGCATCTGTCCATATTTAATAATTGAGTTACATTTTTAAGCTATGTAAAGAAAAGGAGATTCTCTATTCATGCATGAGGTAGAGTCAAATCTGCAAATTAGAAACCTGAAGAGTTACTTTTTGGATATCAGATATCAATATTATATCAAGAACAATGGTATTAGTGCACTGCTATGCCAACGTATACAGCTATCTTTAGTAACATTTCCAGTTGTGAAGCAACATGCTGCTTATATACCTGCAGCTCGCTCTAACTCGCTCTCAATATTTAGGTGTGTGAGTAAAATCTTCAGCTTCACTGCTTCCTGGGGATGTAGCCTGAGGGAAGGAGGAAGAGAGTGCCTTAGTGAGAGAAAGGTAGAGTGCAAGAGTGGAATAATCTTGTTGTCACAAGGCAGTGACGAGATAAACCCTAGCACCATATGCCACTCTGGCTCTTGAGGAAAGACTGCCGTGTTTTCATTTCTCCAATCAAGAGAGAATGGAAATCAGTGTAGACCCAGTGCTTCTCTCGATGCTTAGTACTCACAGAGAATCAGCTATAATGAATTGTTTTTTTTTCCACATTACTTTTGAGTTGTGGATTCTGATTGGTAAGGAGGTCAGTCGATTTGTTATGTATAGATGAAACACAGCTTTATACTAATCCACTTATTATAGTATGCTATAATTTGTCTAGTAGAAGATTACATAGGGACTTGTGCAGTGGATGATCCATAAAACAGATTAAAAGCCTAGGGTAATTGATTATCTTAATAGTTTGTAGTGAGGATATGTTTGTTTTCTGAAAGAACCTTTTCAGGATGTAGAAGCTTCCACTTTTTGGTACTTTTACTTTGCTTTGCAGATGTTACACAACATTAAACTATAAATCTATAAAGTGTGCAAAATGTTGTTCCTTAATAAATAATAATTCTTCTGGCAAAGAATATCGTGTTTTATTGCCTCAATAGGATCATATCTGACCATCTGGGTTAAGGTAAAAACTTTCATGAGTTATCAATTTTAGTACTGATGCATATTTAATCTCAGATGCGTCTGCTTTGAATATGAAGTGCCGGTAGAAATGTGTACATCTCTGTATACTTCTCTACTTCTGTACTTTTCTATACTTGACAAGCTGCCAGCTATGGCCGATTTTGGCTGCTTGGTTTGATTTGGTGAAATTTGATTCTGGGTTTGCATCTAGTCCACCAGTTGATTATGATCTATACCCAAGAAAACTGGGTGATGGGGATCTCATAATGATGATGTTTGACCTCAGAATACCATTAAAGATCATGCCATTAGTCTTGAGGCAGTGAATGGAGAGCCAAAGTCATAATTAATCAGGGTGGAGGTCTGGGAGTAGAGATGATGAATAATTCACTGCAGCTCCAGCACTCTGACACAAAAGCAGTGAAAGAGCTGTGATTGACAAACTGCCCATGCATTTCAGACACCTCAACTGAAACATGGTGAGGTCAGCATGGGGGAATTGACTCCCCAAAATAACCAGAATTCATTAGACCTTTCATAGTATGAAATGGCACTCTGAGCACGTCCTCGCCACCAGACATAGTTATTCAGTATATATATAATTGTAAGAAAGGTCTTTGCTTTCAGGGAATTGGCAGGCCGGATGAATAGCAGTAGCTGAGGAAGTCATGTTCCTGCCTGACCTGCATTTGAAGAACAGAAGCAGAGCGTGAAGATCAGCAGGGACGATGCCTCAGCATGCAGACATGGCGGTGCCTGGGTTGTACAGGTGCTGTGCCTGTCACATGGCCTGTGTCTGTTTCTGTTCGACAGCAGAGCGTGCTCATAAAACTAACAAGATTAAAGCGTTTTTTTTGCTCTGTCCCATAAATGTAACATCACCCTGGCAACTGGAATCTGCTGCTAGCCTCTTATGGCTCTGAAAAACGATCAAAATTTAATGAACAAATCAGTGCCTGCAGGAGGCAAAAACTGTCTGAATAGTAGAAGCTTGCAGCAGACAGCAGTTTATACAATAATTTTCCTTTTATGAATTCCTGTCAAAAGTAAATTAATCTCAATATAGTGATCAAATGTTTATTTTATAAACTGCAAATACAGTTCACATCTACAGTATATAATGCTCATGTTGGATAAAATGAATCGTAATTTTTCTGTGGGAAAAATGCCTAAACACATGCTATTTTGACAACATAGACAATTGTCATCAAATCTCATCAAAAGTTTGGGCCAGGTGGCTGCAGAGAGCTGAAGGGGCTTGGTCAGGTTGTTAGCTCCAGGTAGACGAGGGGGCAGGGCTTGATGGCCGCACAGAGCTGATGGGGTGTAGGCAAGTGCCTACAGACAGATGGGGTGGTGGTGTTGAAGTGACACCAGAAAGCTTAGGTGGTGCTGTCAAGGCTTAGCGAACAGAGGAGATAGAGCCTGGTGACTGCAGATGATGCAGGGCCAGGCATGTGGCTCCCAAGATTTGTGGGTTGGGACCAGGCAGCAAAAGGCTGAAGGGGCAAGGCCAAGTGAAGAGCAAAAACAAACCCTGTATGAGTTGCTGCTACAAACCTTGTCAAAACTCTGCACATAAATTGGAAAATATGTAAAAGGGAGACATAACCGACATGCTAAATATATAAATATAAATAAAATGTCACAAGAGAAGTGTCCAGTACAATATTTTTGATTTTTAATTGATTAAATTACAAATTTGGCATTGTGTAATTTTTTAATCACACACAAGAAGCTGGCACTGGCATGTTTTTCACCAGGTTAATGACAGGTATGATAATAACAGGCAAGGAGAGTGTAACAGAGGTATGATTGAAATCGAACCCAAGTGTTTTATAAGGCCGCGAGACCCTGGAGATCATGGTACAAAGAGGTAATAAATCACACTCAGCTCAAGTACATAGTCATAGTTTTCATTCTCAACAAGCATAAATTTGATTCATATAAAAATATAAAGTCGGCATTTTTTTCCTATACATATGAAAAAGTGAGAAAAAAAAGAGGAAATTGGATGCTGTTGAGTGAGTAACTGTTTATAAATATTTTTATACTATACATAAATAGTAACCGTGGCTTGTTTTATGGATGTTTCACAGCATTGAAGGTAAAAATAACCTACACACCCATGAGTGATTTTTGGCATACATATCAAAGCATATCCACCTTAAACATCCACATAAACCAAAACCAACATTTTCATGAACACAGATTGCCATGGAATTCTGACACCTCCCAATCTTCTCAATCAGCAGGTCTACTCATTCTCATAGATGTGCTTTTTGTAAAAAATATACTGAATCAGTGTTGGTGAGAGAAATATTAAGAGACTGGGTTTAATACCTTAATACCTTTTTAACAAGGACGATACTTAAATATTACAGTGTATTTTTCAATGATAGTCATGAGGTAGATAGAGGTATGTTTAAGATGTTTAAGCAGAGGTTTAAAAAACAGACGTGTATTCTCTGGAGGTCTACATTTAGTTCTAGCATCTTTCTAGCATCAGTGAACTCCTGTCATGTTTTTTTTTTTTTTTTTCATTTGCACTGACACAATGAATCATATCTCTGCAGCTTGAAGGATGTTCTCCTCTGTGAAGGCCTTTGAGGGGCAGCAGTATTCGGTGCTGAAGAAGCAGTGCATGCAAAGCGGGACTCTGTTTGAGGATCCGTTCTTCCCCGCTGTGGATGATTCTCTGTTCTATCAGGGGAACCGTATTGGCCACGTGCACTGGAAAAGACCTGGGGTGAGTCACTGTCATGAGTTTCTAACATCTACATTAGGTGCAGGTTTTTCATGAGAGAGAAGAACTTGAGTTCGATTGCTGTGTTGCTTAAACTCTCATTTAGAGTCCACAGTTGGTGAGCTGTGTTCAATTTATTCTCTTCCCATGGTGTCTTCCCCAAGGACAGAGGGCTTTAAAAGAGTGTTTGAGAAATGGTGCTCAGTTACATAAGGCATTTGATTCATGGCCATTTTTAGGTAATCTCTAAAAGTCCATTACTCATCTAATCAAAAGGTTTGACCTTTTATTATGGGTGCCAAAGAAAGAGGAATATGTGAAAGGCTCTCATTAAGAATCAGAGGTTTTTTATCTACTGCTGGGACTAAATGTTTATGGCCGATATTAATGATTTTTCTTAAAATATGACACATTTTCAAACGGTTTGTAACTTTTTTGTGGTTACTTTTGCATGTTGTTACCAGTCATATGCTGTAAATAATACGTGTAGTTAACACAGTAAAAGGTAGTGAAGCAAAATTCTACTGTTTACACCTAGTGTGATGTACTGTACTTCCAACGAGAACATAATTTAAATCGTAGATCAAGCCAGTTTTTACTGTCATGCCAAAATCCTCTCAGAAACCCTGTTAACTCATGTTAATTAGCTTGTGTTAGCAGTAAATATCACATGACTCAAAATCTTTTCAGAATTCCTGTCAAGTCAGTTTGTTTGTCAGCTAGTTAAGATTTAGCAGGAAAATTATAATTATTCTGGCAAAAAATCCAGAAATACTGTTGACTCATATTAGCTGGTGTTAGCAGTACATAAATATTACAAATGTGTACTAATATGACTAAAAAGACTCTCAGAAGACTCTTCTGTCATGTTAGCTGGTTAGGCAGCTAGCTAGGATTAGCTGCAAATATTGCAAACATTTATTAAAATAACAAAATATCCTCCTAGAAATTCTGTCAAGTTACAGTTTCAAAATTTACAAGGTTTTCTAAACATAACTACAAAATCCTCTCAGAAATTCTGTCAAGTTTGTAGTCAACTGAAAAAAATAATAATTCCAGCACAGGTATATAAATGTGTAAATAAATTATTTATGTTTTTGTTTTGTTTTGTAGTAGTACCAGAACGCCAGTCAGAGCAAAAATGTTTAATAACATAGCAGTACATTTTTGTATGAATAAAATGCTTCTGTTAGACAGTTTAGCCAAGCTAGCACTTAACACACTAGCAGGTCAATAAACGTATACAATGCAAACGTATACACATTAATGAGCCTGAAGCTAAAAGAAGAAGGAACTGTACATGCATATTGTTCATCTCAGCCTACAAAGCCCTGGGGCAGGCCGAGTGTCAGAACTGTCCAAGTCAATCATCCCTCAATCTCACTCCATCTGCAGCTCTTCTGTTCTGGAACGTTGCCCACTCTCTCACAAAACACACACACACACACACACACACACACACACACACACACACACACACACACACACACACACACACACACACACACACACACACACACACACACAGGGACCCAGAGTAGTGTTTTTCTGCTGCCCCATCATTATTTATCACTGCTAAAATGGAGCCTGATGGCATGGATGCCTTTCAGTTATGAACAATTGCTAGCATGGATTATCAGGAAATATATCAAAGATTTATTAAAAACAATCCTCTTTAAATCATGTTGACTCGTTAGCAAGTGTGAGCAACAAGTATTACAAGCATTTAATAAAATTACTGGAAATAAAACTCTCAGAAATGTTTTTTTTTTTTTGTTAGCTGTCTCCGTACATATTACAAAAGTGTTAAAATTATTAAACAAATCCTCTCAGAAATCATGTTAAGTAGAATATAAATACCAGTACCATTATGTGTATCTCTATCTGTTTACTGCTTACAAGGTCCACATTTGTTTTTGTATTTGTATTTAAACTAGAAGAAGACCAACAGATCTGCTGGTAAACAGAGTTGCAGAAAAACAGAGCTGCTGGAAGACATTTTTATGCACAGATTCTAACAACAGATAGCAATTAGCAGAACCTCTCTTTATAACTGCTTGACCAGATACACTGTAAACTTTCTGTCTAATTTGTCATAGAAAGTAAGCTGTTTTAAATCAGTAATCGCTTGCCAAAAATATTGAAGCTGCAACAATAGCTGTCTAAAAGATTTATTTGTTTATTTATTTATTTATTTATTTATTATGATTTTCTTAAGAATAACATACAGTATCCCCCCCCCAGTAAGACAGTGTTTAAGTTAAGTTAAAACTCATTTGTAAGTCGCTTTGTATACTTGCTATTTGTTATTTGACCAGGGTTGCCAGGTCCCACGTATATTGTCTGTAGATATAACTGTACTGCAAATCAGAAATTCAGAAAGTTCACTTATAAACCTGGCAACCAGCACTCTGAGCATCTGTGAGGTATTCTTTAAACCTTACTTTAAAGTAATATTCTCTCACTACTTTCTTTCATTTTCCTGAGGGATCTCAACATAGTCTAAAGCTTTTTGGCACCATTTTTCTTTGGATCTGTATTTGTATTCGTTTAGGACTCATTATGTGTCCTGTTAAAATAATGTAATGGTTTTTAGTTACACTGCTAATGTTAAGTCACCTTTTTAGTCATATAGCTAGAGTTAGCTTGCAAGAGGTACTACAAACTTGAATCATTAAAATAACTGGATCTCTCTCTCTCTCTCTCTCTCTCTCTCTCTCTCTCTCTCTCTCTCTCTCTCTCTCTCTCTCTCTCTCTCTCACTCACACACACACACACACACACACACACACACACACACACACACACACACACACACACACACACACAGTCACACACATACACACACATGCACACAGAGGACTGTTCTGCTCCAGAGCCCCAAACTGCTGCTTCTGCAGACCCATTATTATTTATCACTGCTAAAATGGACTCCGACAGCACGACTACTTTTCTCAGCTCTGCAGTACAATTCTGCTACATCTAAAACCTCCTCAGCACCAAGAACACAAGAAGAATTAGGGGAAAAGTGGTACATGCTGTACTGCAATAAGAAATAATTTTCTTCTGTGTGTAAGTGTATAAGTAGTCTCCAGAGACAGCTGGTTTAAATGGGCTGGGGAAAAGCCTTTCTTTTATTTAGAAGAAAAAATACATACAAATTGAAAAAAATTAGTACAAAGAAATGAAGCTGGACCGGATGTCCTTCTATTCCAGACTATAGATTCATGCAGCCTGTGGTGTCAGGTGAAAGATTTTATAAGCATTGGGGTTCATTTGTTTAAGTCTGCTTCTTTACCTTCTGTCATGTTTAAAAGGTCACACATTAAATACAATTAAAAGAGGCTAAACTGTTTGCTTCTGCTTATAAGCAGTAATAAAAGGTGCTGCATATCTGAGTTTCAGTAACAGTGTAAAAGTTTTATGGTTATAAAGAGACAGTAGGATAAAAGGCTCAACCATAATTGTGGAATAATGGTAACACTATTTTTACGTAGCCTGGACCCTTCAGACTGCTGGCAGAAGGTGTGGACCCCAAAGCAGCTTTTATTGTCTGTAAATCAACAAATCACAATTTGGCTTATTATTTCTGTGAGCTTTGATACTAGGCAGACTGCTCAAAAATGTCACACACTAGTTTTTCCAATTTTGCGTGTTGTTTTTGTAACATCTTCAGCCAACTGTTCCTGTGCATGATGTCTGAGGCTTAGACTATTGTAACACCGTAGAAATTTGTATTTATTTATGTATCCATTTTTTGCGTTTACACTTAATTTCATGACCCTAACATGACTGACAAGGTCTCCCTAAAATACTTGTCTTTATGAATTCAGAAATGTGGACATGTATCGAGAAGTTGTAGAACAGACTTTTATTTACAGACAGTGAAACTTTTTCAGAATCCTTCTGGACATTACTGGATGTTTGTTTTATTACTATGAATATATGCTAACTTCAAGCAGTAAAAACATTATACTAATTATATAATCAAATCACTACATTTTTGTTAAATGATTTTTGAAGGTGAAGCTCTAAATCCTTGTGATACACTGAACTGAAAGTGGAAATATTCTGTTAAATGAAATGACAGTTGTTGACCTGGCTAGCATGTGACTAGCAAACATCCTTGAATGTTCATCGATGGTGTCCAATTTAATTCATTTATTTAAATGGTACTTGGAAATACTTGGAATGAGCTACAGCTTTGAGCGCAAAGTAACACTTGAGTCCTCAAATGTGCCTACACAGAAACATCTAAATTGCATGGCTTTAAGTGCATAAATGGGTTTAAATACTCAAGTCATAGTGAGTGAGCAATAATGGCATAGATGATTACTTGCTTTAATGATGATAAACCCTTTTGAGTTCTCTTCTTGCTCTTTCTGTCTGTCTGTCTATCTCTCTCTCTCTCTCTCTCTCTCTCTCTCTCTCTCTCTCTCTCTCTCTCTCTCTCTCTCTTTCTGAGCTGGTAAAATAAAGTGAGGTCCATGTTTGGCACTTGAATTATGAATTGTCCACAAATCATGTTTAGCACTTTTACAACTGAACTAATCTCACCAGCTCTCATTTCTCTCTCTCTCTCTCTCTCTCTCTCTCTCTCTCTCTCTCTCTCTCTCTCTCTCTCTCTCTCTCTCTCTCTCTATCTCTATCTCTCTCTCTCTCTCTCTTTCTTGCTTATTTTTCTCTCTCTTTCCTGTACATGAAAATCTTAAATAAAAGGTGAAGGCCTTGTTCACACCAACAAATACATCATTTTATGTATTTTGCCATTCTATCCACACATCCATTGTGTATGCTCAACATACCACCATTTTCATGTTTCAATGTAGAATCTATAGGAACTGTGCTGAAAGCGTGTCCATATAAAATGGGGTTTAAGTGTGTTAGGAAAAAATCAACAAGAGCATCGTGTGATGTATTGAAAGTGGAGAGAGAGAGAGAATATACTGTATGTATTTATTCTCCTTTCATCGACTAGATTAAATAAAAATTTACACAAATGCAGTGGAAGAAACAATTTAATTATTTATTATCACAACAAAAACATTCTCATTACATCTAGCTTCTAATAGAGATGGAAAATAAAGTAAAATACAATACAATGCAATATTTGTAATATAAAAAATATTTTTCCCCCTTATATTAATAAAGGGTGCCAATATTTGTGGAATGCAGAATGTTGCATTTTGATAATAAAGTAGCTCTAACTTTTGTATGGACTTCTGCCTCACTATTTTATTCATGTTGTTTACAGTTGTTAGATAAAAAAATCTAGATAGACAAAAATTATGTGTATTACTTCCTAAATCTCATCACAGCAGGACCAGCAATTATGGCATAAGCTTTTTTTTCCCCCTCTCCCGCAGCAAAGAAAACAGCAAGACAAAATAGAGTAAAGACTGTTTTCTGCTTGCCACAACCAAGAGCTATTTTAGCTGTTTGAAATGTAATAGTAAGAGATGCTTAGCAGCCTGTGGTACTAACCAAATATTTGCAAGGTGCTATGCATGTATAATATCAAAGCAGAACATTCCCATCAGACTAGATGTAGAGCCAGACGAACCTTCTACATTTTATCCCTTTAATCAAGTAGATGGAATGAGGCTTACGTCGGCATTCTGCTGTCGTCTCGTCTTACACTGTGCTCAGGAGAATAAAGTCTGTGCACATATAAAAATGAACCCTCTCCACTTATTTTGAGCAATAGATGAGAGAAGCAGGACATGAGGGTCACAGCCGGCTAGATCCTCTGTAGTCAGGGTTAAAATGGGACTTCGATTGGTTTGGCTTTCTGTTTCAGCTCTCAGAAAAAGGCCTAGCAACAGCTCAAGGAGCACATCGGTTCATCACCGAATAGAAGACAGCAAGAAGTTCTGGATCGGTTTGTGTGTGTGGGTGGTGTGTGGGTATTTGTGGGGGAGGAAGGGGTGTGTGTGTGTGGGTGTATTTGAGTCTGGCTCGTGATGAGGAGGAGGCTTTTTTGAACAGAATCTCGAAGATTAATCCAAACATGTTAGAACTGTTGTTGCATGCTAGTGCGTGTAGATTGGTGGACGGATGCCTTCGCAGCATTGGGGAAGAAAGCAGGCTTGTTAAATGTACTTATTATGAAAATACAGTATTTCCAAAAAGATGAAGCTAATTAGCTGCATGACAAAATCCTTGTACTGTAGCACAATTGATTCCATCCTGATACGCATTTGTAAGTGTATGAAAGAGCACGTTCAGTTACATGGGTTGTATGTCATAAACTTATCTTACTAAGCCAGATTAGTAAGAGACTCATTCAAACTTGCTCTCAGAGGCTACAGAGGTCGGAGTTGATCACGTGATTCAACTGAACCGCTAGGATAATGAATGTCCATTTTATGAATTGATACACAGATTTATTTATTTTGTATTTAGTTGCAAATGAATCTTTGTCAGTGGCTGTTACTTGAAGTGTGTAGTCTGATGCATTATAATGATTTAATCTACATTTAACTGCGCTAATAAAATAGCAGAATCATAATCGCTAGTTCAGGAAGCACCTGTTAAACACTTCCCTACTGTAATACAAAGAGAACAAAGATACTAACTTTTATTTCAGGGAAGAAATGAACCCTTTAGCAGCATACAATATATGTGCAAAAGTATAGGGACAGCTAACCATCGCTCACTATCGCTATGTTCAATGTTTGTTGAACATCTCGTTCCAAAATCTTGTACTACTGTACCAGGTGAAACAGCATTCACACTTCCAGTCTATCAGGTTGTCAGTTGTTCTTCCATGAGCTGATTTTGGTTATAAATAGAGATGTAGGCAGTGCAGCTTTCAGTCTAATTGAAATGTCTTTTAACAGTAACCAGACTTGATGCTCTTCTTGTGTTTGAGATGCTGTACTTGCAAAAGAGAAACATATTTTAGTCAAAGAATGTCTGTAGTTCTGTAGAATGTACTGTGTATATAAAAGAAAATGTTCAAACGTCTCCAGTTTTTCCAGATCATCCTTTAAACCTCAACCTGTTAAAAAAAAACATTTGTTTCCTCTGTGCACTTTTAAAGCTCTGCCTTTTTTTTGGGTTTTTTCTTCAGCAGACAAAACATCCAAGGATGATGTCAGGGTTCTGCGGTCCAGCCATCCTTTACAGCCTGGTTAGGAAAACGACACGTGCCCACTAAAATATAAATCATATCTAAGCTTTTATGATGAATCAGAGACCATCACTGCATTACTGTCTCACTCTTCTTCTCGCTCGCACTCATTCATTTTCCTACTCTTCTGAAATCGTGTCTGAAACACAAGTACACTATTGATCATTAATTCAATGGGAAAGCTGTAAAGTGCTCAGATGGGCTTTTATTATATTTTGGCTAAGTCCATCAGAAATGAAGAGTGATGATTGTCAGAAAGGAAAAAGAAGATGCTCAAGTTCAGTTCGTTTATTAAGCCCGGTCAATAAAATCGACCGTTTTTAAAGCTTTGTGATATCTACTGTGTTAAAATAAGCCTGTCCCAAACTTCGCATTAAAACTAGTATCTACAAATTAAATAAGGGAAAGAAAACTCCAGTGAATTTTCTAGTACAAATTTCATTGGAGAATTTCTATAAATAGAACAAATAAAACTCTAAAGAGTGTTTTGGCATTCCTCTGTGCCTTTTTTTAAACAATTTGTTAATTTTGTTATTTTTATTTTATTATCTGTTTAATACTTAATATTTTATACAATTTTACAGACCTTTACTTTACTTTAATATTTACATTAATTTTATTATTTAATGTGTTCCTTCCTTTTTCCTCTTCTCCCTATGCCTGTAAGTGGTTGTGGGTGGGATGAAGGTGTCACGAACACGGGATAGAACAGACCCAGATGCAGGATGGCGAAATGAACAGGGTTTAATAACACAGGAACACTAAACATGACACGGACTAAAGACAGGACAAGACAACAGTAGATTCCGTGCTGCACAAGGCAACACGGCACAGTTAAATAGACAGGGAAATTACAATGGGAAAGAGGTGTGTAGAAAAAGGAGGAGCAGACAAGGGCGGGGCAGACACATGACGAGAAGCGTAAACACATGCACGTGGCCAAAGTCCGGGGTGAGAACTGACAGAAGGAGGGCAAGGGTGAGATTTGTAGGCTTAGGATGTACAGGGGTGTTTATATTTTTAGGTCTGCAATTTGTCGTTTTCAATGTTCTGTGAAAAAAATGAATAAAATATTTAGGGAAAAAAACTTTTTAGAAAATGACATTTTAAAAAATGCCTTATGATACGTTTGTTGGCAGTGCAGAAAAGTGCCTCATGGAAAAGCAGCCTTAGGGATGATTGTTTAATAAAAAGATGTCAGTACTTTTAATCAGCTTTATAAATCATCATAAGTATGCTTTCATGCATTTTTTGTGTGCGCTTAAGGGTTACAGTATTTCCATTTGAGCACAGCTGCCTTAAAAGAAAACCATCAAAGCAGCATCACTGTGAGCAGACGCCATTATGCTGCACTCACCTCCACACAGGACAGAAAATCAGTCATGCAGCATGAATAGAATTGTAAATATATAATAATAGTAAATGTGTATGAGTGTGTGAAATAGGAAAACCCCATAGAGAATGACTCTCGGCTAAAAAAATAAACGTCTGGGTTTTCTCGTGACATCATCACACGTTATCTTCACTCTAAACAGGAATGTGGTGGAAAAAGAAGTCTGTTTATTGGCTTATATGATACACACACATTGTGGGGCTGCTATGTATGGTGCACCTGCTGAAATCTGGGAAGCGGTTCAAATAGAGGAGTGTGTGTGTGTGTGTGTGTGTGTGTGTGTGTGTGTGTGTGTGTGTGTGTGTGTGTGTGTGTGTGTGTGTGTGTGTGTGTGTGTGTGTTTTTGAGTGTGCATGCTTGTGTACCGTAAGCGGACTTGCCCAAGCATTCTATTGCAAAGGTCCGGTGTTCAGAGTCAACCATAAAAGCTTAATTTTCCTCCTACGCTCATTTGGTGAACCTCCTGGGAGTGAGTAGTGAGGGTAAATGAGCTGTAGCCACACACACACGCACACACACACACACACACACACACACACACACACACACACACACACACACACACACACACACACACAAACACACACAAACACACACACACACACACACACACACACACACACCCCAAATCTGCACTTTGCCTGCTGTTTCTCTCAGCACCATATCCCTCACAATGTCTCTTTCTCAGCCCTGGCCTGAGCGTGTCCCTGCACTGATGACATGGGCAGTAAAGAGCATTGCTGTTCATTTTTCCAAAATGTCCAGAGTCCTGAGATTTAATTAAACACATGGTGTAGGTTGATTGGCATCTTTCAATTGACTGTGGGGTGTGAGTGTGTGTGTGTGTGTGTGTGTGTGTGTGTGTGTGTGTGTGTGTGTGTGTGTGTGTGTGTGTGTGTGTGCTGGGTTGGTACTCTGTCCAAGGAGTCTTCACCCACCAATAGACTCCAGGCTCTTAACGACCCTGTGTAGGATACGTGATTCAGAAAATGCATGGATTTTAATATATATAAATGTAGAATCCATATCATAATGCTTATAACTATATAAGGGTTTGGGGATGAGAGAGATGAGAGATAAACAAGTGAAATGAAACATTGTTGTCCTGACAATTTCTTTGCTCAAACTGTTCAATTATAATGATTACAACTTAATAAAGCATCATGATGGACGAGCAGAACCCTGGAACATCAGCAGATGCACTCTGACCAGTGAGAGGACAGTTTACTGTCATGTGGCAGTGGTGGCTCAAGTTGTTGATCGGAGGATCAGGGTTCAAGCTCCAGAACTGCCAAGCTGCGAGTGTTGGGCCCTTGAGCAAGGCCCTTAACCCTCTCTGTTTCAGGGGAACTATATCATGGCTGATCCTGAGCTCAGACCCCAACCTACAAAGTTGGGATATATGAAGACAGTGTGCTGTAATGTATATGTGACAAAAAATAAAAGGCTTCTTCGTCTATGTGACTTGCATAAGTACATCGTGGTACACTTTTGCATTGTGAAAGCAAACCGAGACAAAGTGAACAGTCTTAAAGTGTAACAGTCTGAAAACATCCTGAAAACCTTTGTCGTCTTTCTGTTTTTTGAGAGCTGAAATCGGGTGGACTGTGGAGTCTAGACAACTAGACACAATTTATTCTTCATTTTCTCCCCCCATTTCATCTCAGACTTTTCATTTCATTGTTTCCTTAATCCAGTCTCGACTGCTCTCTCGTGTTCACACAGCTGCTGCTATTCCTCACTCACTGTGCTCTGTTCACACATTCATACTTTTTGACTGGTCGCTTTTGTCTCTCTCTCTAAATCAGGAGCTGTGTGATGATCCGCACTTGTTCGTGGACGGGATCAGCGCTCATGACCTGCACCAAGGGCAACTGGGAAACTGCTGGTTTGTGGCGGCGTGTTCAAGCCTGGCCTCGCGCGAGTCTCTTTGGCAGAAAGTAAGCTTTAGTGAAGATTCAGTTCCACTGGAAATTCTGTGATGTTATTCTCTATTTGTTTATGAGCTGCTTTTGTACATGACATCTTCTAACACTCTTTTGCCTCTTTTTCACCAAGACAGTTTGAGTGCTGGTTCAGAGCCAGAGCCTAATTTAAAATCAGTTCTTTCTTTTTCGACACCCAAAGCAGCGGCTCTGAACCAGGAAAAGTGGTTCTTAAGTAGCACCAAAATGTTGCTGGTCTACACTTAAGAACTGCTTGTGTCAGGGGCTGGGGGCGGGGCTACTGTGACCAACAAGACAAAAGAGAACACCGTTAGTGCGTTTTTAAATAGTTTTCAATCAGGATTCGCTGTGTTTGGATGCAAATGTAGGTTTGCAAAGCCATGAGAATTAATAGTAAAGCAACATCCGCCATTGTTGATGTTGTGTTTGCTGCTGCACTAACGTTGCTGTATAACGTTGTATACAGTGACGTAAGACTTGGCTCTGTGATGGCTCTCTCTCTGGCTCTCTAGCCCATGGAAAGGCAAATCGGTTCTTAGAAGGCTAGCCAGTGGAACCAACTTCGAACCAGCACCAGCACTAGCTCTAAACAAGCACCCGGTTCTTTCTGGTGGAAAGGAGGCATTTTATGATATAGAAGTATAAAGAAACTGAGACACTGAATTAGACATATTGAATGAACTGTAATCAGGTTAAATATTCAATTGTTTTTCTTTCAGTGTGATTAAAGGGTCTTTTTTCAGGATAATGAATGTTCTTACACAGTAAATTGGTTTCCCCGAATCTTTTAAATAAACAAGAAACATCCATTCCAGTTTTCACATAAAAGGCTTGCTTATTTAACATATATCATTGGTTAAAATGTAAAAGATATTAAAATTGATGATACCTACTAAAGCATCTCTCTGTCTTCTGCATATATGCATCCCTTCAGGATGGATAGAAAAGACATTTCTCTCATCTTCTCATGCTTCGTGTATGAATTGTCTGTGTCTATTCTGCCCACACAGTCTTAAGTCAATGATTACTTGTTGTTCAGGAGAGCGCTGTGGTGTTTGTACATAAGGTAGAAGGTTCAGGCTATGAATACGAGGCAGCTGGATTTGTTGGATCGAGTTCCTGTATATTTTAGTCTTGATATTCAACAAATATATTGTATTGTAAAATCTTAAGATCCTGAACATTCGACCAAATCCATTTTTGTGTTCTACAGCAGTCTGATTGCTGATACAGGACATTAGTTTGGAAGAAGCTTTGCTTCAGTAAAAGGTTTGTTCCCTCAACAGTATTAGCTTCCAGCAAACTGCCTCACTGAGTCAGACGTGTATTCACTAGGGCTGAATTGTACAATCATTTAAGGAGGAATGATGAGAGTTTTTTATAGTGTATCTAGTCAGTTTTTTTCCAAATGTCACTTATTTGCATTGGGAAGTGCTCCAAAGCCTGATTTACATAGTGTAATTAAATAGTACAGAATTATTGTAGTGTACGATTGATAGGAATGAATAGAGCAGTTCTCACAACTTCTTTAGGCAGTTTTTTAACTTAACAATATATTAAAATGACATATTCAAATCAAATTTGGCTAGTAAATTGATTAATTTTGTCTTTGTGTGCGTTGGTGTGTGCATTGGTGTGCGTGTGTGCCTTGGTGTGTGCCTTGGTGTGTGCCTTGGTGTGCGAATTGGTGTGTGTGTGTGTGGGGGGGGGGGGTGCAGTATGAGAACAATCCTCTTTCTGAAGGCAATTAAAAACCTAACCAGTCATTTCAGACAAGTTTAAAGCAGTGCAGCACACAATAAAAATCTTGAAGGTTTTTTTATTTATTTTTTTTATTTATTTATTTTTTTTTTAAGAATGTCACTCATATTCATGGTCTTGTGGCAATAGAGCTGCTGTTCATTGAGCAATTACCACAGAACTGTACGTGAAATCCAATCTCTGTGCTGTCTCAGAGATGCTTCGTCACAATAAACCAGCTCCTAAACGCCTCCTAAATCACTCTGATGTCCTTCTAGCAGGGGCTGTTATCATTTTGTTAAGCGGCTGCTCGTCACGCTTGTCCTACAGTCCCTCCTGCAAGCCTGGACCTCACAGCATGCTAATCAGAGCTGAGTTAAATTGGAAATCTTGATAGGCATGGCCCCTCCCCACAGGAAGTTGGTTCCCAGCCAAATTGTGTGCGTGAACAAATGATGTAGTAGGATACTGTTGAGCTACAGAGCTAAAAAATTATAACAGGTTTCTTTTTAGAAGGTAGTAAAAACACCTAGAATGTACATTTCCTGAAGAAAATGTGAATGCTGCTTGCACGTGGCAAGTTCCCAATGGTTGGAGAGTCTGACTCGTAATCCTAGGGTTGTGGGTTCAAGTGTCGGGCCGGCCACGACTGAGGTGCCCTTGAGCAAGGCACCGAACCCCCCAACTGCTCCCCGGGCGCCGCAACATAAATGGCTGCCCACTGCTCCGGGTGTGTGTTCACGGTGTGTGTGTTCACTGCAGTGTGTGTACACTTTGGATGGGTCAAATGCAGAGAACGAATTCTGAGTATGGGTCACCATACTTTTAGCCCTATGTCACGTCAATTTCCCCTCATTGTGCTGAGTGTTTTGATATGTCACATGACCATGTTTCGCAAATTTTAGATTTTGCTTATTTTGGGGCACGTGAATACCCAGTGGGGTGCCAATACTTTTGGAGAAAAGTGGCTACTGAGGGTTTGGACATTTCATGTGAATACTGCAGACATTATGGGATTCTACTTATTATTATACTGCATAGAACAGTACATGTAATTCTTAATGTTGAATGAACAATAGATAGATAGATAGATAGATAGATAGATAGATAGATAGATAGATAGATAGATAGATAGATAGATAGATAGATAGATAGATAGAGGCGTGGTAAATGGATTGACTGGGGGCCAATACTTTTGGAATCATTGGATTGATAGTGTGGAGTTGATAGTTACATGTATTGAGAGTCTCCTTTCCATCTACATTGACTAGAAGAACACAGAAGAGAAGCCGTGCCTGAGCTCTGCGCACGCTGCGTGTGTGAGAGCTTAGAGGAATTTTAGGAATTTCCCATTCAAGTCTATGGGATTTTTTGGCCGCTTTTTCGTCCGCTGTGCGAACATCGTTGGTTGGATCGTTTATAAAAGTCATAGCACACCTCTCCTCAATGAGCCGGTCGATTTGACATCTCATTCATGGGTGTAGGACAAAAGCTGCGGGACAAGTTACGCGCCGAATTTTTGTCTGGCAAGATAATAAGAATGTTGCTTTGCAAGCACCATTAATAATCTGTCTTTGATGACTGTGGAAAAATAGCATGGTCTTTTGTTCATTTAAGATCAGAACAGCATGATCTGTACAATGGTACTTTTATGCTGTGTATCTTTCTCTCTCTCTCTCTCTCTCTCTCTCTCTCTCTCTCCATCTGTCTTTCTTTCTTTCTTTTATCTATCGATAACATTATATTATTTTTGTTTATTTATGTTAATGGAAACATTCTTATTTTGTTAAAGAGTGTGATGTAAAAAGTATAGAAATGAAGTTATTATTAACCTCAAACCTCTCTCTCTTTCTCTCTGTGTTTCTGTCTTCAGGTTATTCCTGACTGGAAAGAGCAGGAATGGGATACGGAGAAAACAGACTCGTACGCTGGAATTTTCCACTTCCGCTTTTGGCGCTTTGGTGATTGGGTGGATGTGGTGATCGATGACCGCCTACCGACGGTGGACAATCAGCTGGTGTACTGCCACTCACATGACAGCAATGAGTTCTGGAGTGCTCTGGTGGAGAAAGCTTATGCCAAGTATGCACACTTTAATTATAAAAGTCATGTTACCCGTGCTTGCTTGCTTCCATATTATGCAAAATACAAAATAAACAAATTTAAGTTTATAAAAAGGCATCTCCGGTGGTCTAGTGACAGGATCCCACGCTGAGCCACTGATGGATTAACTCTCAGTGACGGTCTCAAGCCCAGATAAAACTAGGTGACCCTAAAGAGGGTGCAGCCAAAATAACAACAATATGCATTGCTGGTTATTTACCTTAATCTCACACTAAACTATAATAATTTAAATAATTTACTTTAGAGTGATCTAAAATGCTCAGTGTAAAATTATCTATATAATTTATCAACAAAGACATTTTTTCTTGGATTATTTTAAACCCCTTTTTATAAAGCTGTGCGATGAGTGTAGAATCAGTCCTTCCAATTCTTCACATCAGATCATATAATAGCAGTAATATCAATTATATCATTGATCTAGCTAATATTTCAACATTGTCATTTTTATACGATTTTATGACACCAACAGGAAAATGTTTCCAATGGTCACAACTGCAAGTGAATTAAATAACAGTAACATATTATCTTTATTGGTTTTAACAATTTAGAGACACTATGTGCCGTGTTATGTATAATGAGCTGCTCATGTAAGGATATCAATATGTAAATCAATGGTCCTCCTTAAAACTTACACAAATGCAAAATACATTTGAGAACAGGTGAACTTTGGGGGGAAAAAAATCCTGCTCTTCTAAGTGTAAGTATTATTGTTCTTGTGATTTAATTCAGAGTTTTCCCACACAGCGGCCATAATGACAGCATTAGTCATGTTTTTCAGGAGGGGGAAAAAGTGCATGCATATTTTACACCCACACCTCCAGCAGCATATTTATGTTTTAATCTATTTTCCTTCAGCTCCACAGCAGAGCTCAAACACTGCAAAATGCTGACAAACCGTGAAGGAAAACAAAAGGAAGTGATGGTGGACCCACCAATTAAAAAAAAAAAAAAAAAAAAGGTGGAATTTGATTTGGCTGGAATCCAGTGTACTAGCTATGCAGGAAAAGAAACACACAGACAGACAGATTATACTGTATGTTATGAATCTAATATTAGCAAGTAAAGTATACAATAGGTACTGTATAGTATATTGTGAACTCGTTCCTCTCTCATTCCAGTAAGTTAGATCCACTTAGACAAGTTGTCTTCAATTAATAATTCATTAAGAAGCTTAAATGTGTCCTGAGGGTTTATTGTTCTTTTTTATTATCATAATCTAAAATAAAAGATAGAAAATAAAGTACCAATTTCTTTAGATCTTTACTGATGGGTTTTTCCTCCAAAGCTAATCTAAAGAACGTTCCCTGTTACAGTAACATGCAATTTCACTTGCTTATAAGTTCATTTTATATGAGCCTCTTTATCTAATCTATGTAAATGTATGCATGTGTAAACACTACGTAGTAAACTGATATTTGTGCATGTATTTAATTATTACAGTGTATCCAAAACTCTTATCAATGCTTTCGAATGAAATGTAAATGGAGGATATTACATCACATCATCTTGCGTAGTATATGTCGTTCACATATGAGTTCTCAGTTGCTTTTGTTTTTAATGCCCGTGCTGTTATGAAAGGAATCTCTGTTTTTCTTTTCTTCACACACTGAACAGAGTGACTGAAACTTTCTGTATCGTTTATTTTATTTTATTTTTTTCATTTTACATCTGTGGGAGAGAAAGACAGCAAGCAAAAAAAAAAAAATCTTCAACACAGGCTGCCTGTATGTTTCAGTGAAATCTGGCGACTTGCTCTTTTAAACAACAACAAGAAAGTGTTGGACATGAAAAGTGCTGTGTGTGGTGCAGCTCTGTGTCAGCTCTGCATGAATACATTTTAGTGTACTCAAGAACAATGACTGACTGTATCTTTGTATTTTGTATTTAAATTTGTATTTATTTATCTTTGTATTTATCTGTATATTCGGGGTATTTACATCTCTGTTATTGGTTCACTAAATAACAAGTCAGACATAATATTCCACATTTGCTCATTTTTAAGAAGCGACATTATCAATTAATCAGATTAATCATTGCAGCTCTAATCTCAGTATAAATCCAATCTGTTCTTAGAAGGCCTCAGAGTTTGAGAAAAGTCTTATACAATCAGTCATTAAGACTGATGAGCTATCAGAGTCCGTCAGTTTGTTTATTACAAAAAAAATTCAAACTTTAAGCATCACTGAATAAAATAAAGATAAATTACATTTACATTTACGGCATTTGGCAGATGTAATCTCAGGGGGGAAATGGCAGTGTTACGGCACCAACGAAACAACCATGAACATAAGACAACCAGCTAAAAAGTATTCAAATAGAAAAAGCGACATGAACATATGCACTGCAGGTTATATCACCTTTGATAACTAGATCACTACGCACTAAGACATCTGGGCATAAGAATGGTTTCTACACACAGGCCATATCCATTTTGAACAACTCACACATCCACTGTTACGTATCGCGTCTGTTAAAGTGCAATATTCTACAGTGCAATATCTTTACTAGAATCTATGTAAATAAATATATTTTTCTATGGTTATATACTGTAAATGTACAGTACACATTCGTTATGTACAGTACGTACTATGCACATCTGTACAGAACTCAAGTGCACTATTTTGTATATTATTTCTATTATCTTTTTACCCTTTAGTTTATGTTTTATATATGTATACAGCGTGTTCAGGAGAGCTTTGTAGCTATACAGTATATAGATTTTGGGGGACCAAATATAAGCAGTAAAATACTTAAAACCTGATGTTTAAGTGTAGCACGGCAAGAAAAAACAACCCGCTCCTGCTAAATGTACACAGATCAGTCACTGTGTGGTGATTATGGCATGGAGCAGGTGGGAATGATAGCTCATGAAATCAAGGATAAACTAATACCTTATTTTAGGGCACAATTTCTCCAACTGCAAAAAGAGACCACCCCCAAAAAGTCAGTGACTTTTTTTTTTTTTTTTTTTAAATTTGGTTGGTTTTAGGCTTTAACAATATTGATGACATTAGCTAATGAAATTTTCTTCAATACAATCAAATAGTAAAATAGTCAACATAATATTTTTTTTCACAAAACCCTATTATTATTATTATTATTATTATTATTATTATTATTTATTTTTAAACCATTTTATTTAGATTGAACAAACATGAATTATCTGCTAATCTAAATGAATTGTGTAAAAGCATTTAAAAGAGGCAGAATTTTATTATTTATATTATAGCAATGTCATAATAACAAATACATTTGTCCATATTAATTTTTTTACATTCATTTTTTTAATTTATTTTGTTAGCTATAATTGGGAATAAACCCCATCACTACTTTCTCCTCACCTCCGCAGAGTGTACGGCTGTTACGAAGCTCTGGATGGTGGGAACACGGCCGACGCTTTAGTGGACTTCACCGGTGGCATCTCGGAGCCAGTGGACCTGCTGGAAGGAATGTACGCTCAGGATGAAGCTGCCAGGAACCAGATGTTCGAGAGAGCGCTGAAGGTCCACAATCGAGATGGACTCATCAGCTGCTCCATCAGGGTGTGCTTTTACTGTTATGCATGTTTAGTATTCCACTTTTTGTCACATAACCCAAGGCTCTTCTTAAAGGTAGGGTCTCCAATTTTCGAGAAATGCTTCAGAAAAGGACCCGTATTAATATAGGATCAGCTTTCCAGCTCTGGAAAGAACTGAAGGAGCAGGAAGTTGGCTGCATATTCACAGATTGGAGTTTCCTGAGTCAATAACTACTGAGCTAAACGCTGCTACTACACAAATAACAACTCTTTTCTATCGTAGTTATGTAGAGAGGCAGCTACAACCGTGTTTTGTGTAGTAACAGTTATTGACTCGGGAAACTCGAATCTGTGAATATGCACACATGCGCACTGAATACTCTCTTCGACCATATTGACAAGACCCGCCCCTTTCTGCTCATTGGCTACACGTTTGTTTTGATTTTTGTTTTGTTTGGTGGCCTAACACAGCCTAACACAGGCCTAACACAGGCAGTCTACATACAGGCGCATCTCAATAAATTATAATGCTGTGTTGTCAAGAAGAAAATGAGAAACAAGAGACCTAAAATGCAGATGAGCTGAAGGCCACTGTCAAAGAAACCTGGGCTTCCATACCACCTCAGCAGTGCCACAGACTGTTCACCTTCGTGCCACGCCGAATTGAGGCAGTAATTAAAGCAAAAGGAGCCCCTATCAAGTATTGAGTACATATACAGTAAATGAACATACTTTCCAGAAGGCCAACAATTCACTTAAAATGTTTTTTTGATTGGTCTTATGAAGTATTCAAATTTTTTGAGATCGTGAGTTGGTGGGTTTTTGTTAAATGTGAGCCAAAATCATCACAATTAAAAGAACCAAAGACTTAAACTACTTCAGTCTGTGTGTACTGAATTTATATAATACACAGGTTTCACTATTTGAATTAAATTACTGAAATAAATGAACTTTTCCACGATGTTTTAATTAATGAAATGCACCTGTAATCTATAAATTGACTTAAGACTAATAAAGCGTTTATTTGATGAAGTTTTCTGTAAGGAGATGTTAATTTATCATTAGTAGGAGTTTCCAGTTTGAGGTAAATCTGTATTTTCAAAATAGATGACTCTTCTACGTTTTCTATTAAATGATAAGCAGCAGTTTTCTTTTCATTTGCTTTGGGTGAAAGGAGTAAGAGAAACATTTGAGGAAACGTCTATTTATAGTTACAGTAAATGGATAAAAATGGAATTGTAGCAATCAGCTGTTGTATAAGAGGAATAAAAGCTTTCAGGATGTGATGTTATAGAAAATAATCAGCTTTGGGGTGGTGATAGTTCTGTATGGAGCTGCGTTGCTTGACTCAGACTTTGATTACTTTTCTTTAACAGCATGCATAAATAGCTCTACTTTTAGATATAGATTCTTGTTTGGAAACAGAGACAACCTTGAAACATTTTATATAAGACACATCATGATTCCCGATGCTCATAATTACATGCCTTTTCTATTCGACAGCCGCAGCTCATGACCCTTAATATCGGTGGAGCAGGACAACATTAATAGTGACACAGCCTCCGCTGTTGAGTGTTCGTTGGCACTTATATTGAAGCTTGAATATTATTAACCAGGGTTTTTTTTTTTTTTTTTGAGAAAAAATTCCAGTCCATTTACATCTCAAAAAAAAAAGAAAAGAAAAAGTGTTTAGTAAAAGGAAGACATTTTTCTTCTTTATCTCAGCCTTTGCAAGCATGGTTTAGCAAGGTGCACCTGCATTTTTGATATACAGATATTATCCATGTCGTAATTCCCCTTCCCGCTTCTAATCTGTGCAATATATCTTACAATAAGCTCTTCTATAAAGACTGGAAAATAAGCCATTCAGCAAATTCAGCCTCATTTAAAACTCCATACATTTTAAATTCCATTTAAAATCTAAATACTTTTCTGTTTGGAAGTGAAAAATGCATTTTTAAAATTGATAAACCAAAGTTTTTTTTTTTTATACGCTCAGCTTTTTAGTTTAGTTTAGTCAGTTTGCTAACTGAACCATTTACCTTGCATTGAATTATTATTGCACCTTGATGGCAAAATCAGAGCAAGTGCTAATGTTTATCAGGAGAGAAATCACACAGCCACATGCAGGACAGTTAACAGGGAAGTCTGATTGGGCTAGATTAAAAATATCCAATAGCAAATAAAATCTAAAGGTGTTTTTAGACTGGTTTCAATTAAAAACTGTGACTGTGAGAGTTCGGTTGCACTGAAACGATTAACCGTGAATGTGAACACAACTCGTACTCGTGTGTCCACACTTGTTCGGGGAGTAACCTGCACATGTGTTTTAGCCAATACATTTACATTTACATTTACAGCATTTGGCAGACGCCCTTAGCCAGAGCGACGTACATAAGTGCTTAAATCTCTAACATTGGATACATTAATGCTGGTTCACTAGGTTACATACTTAAGATACCATGAGTTTAAAACATTTGTTCAAAGTTACAATGAAAAAGTGTCAAAGGTTTTTTGTTTTTTTTTTTGTTTTTTAAAATGCAAAAGATAAGGAAAGAAGTGCTAGTTGAAGTGTTTCCTGAATAAGTAGGTCTTCAACCGCAAGTCGTGGCCTAATGGTTAGAGAGTCTGACTCATAATCCTAAGGTTGTGGGTTCGAGTCTCGGGCCGGCCACGACTGAGGTGCCCTTGAGTAAGGCACCGAACCCCGCAACTGCTCCCCGGGCGCCGCAGCATAAATGGCTGCCCAGTGCTCCGTGTGTGTGTTCACAGTGTGTGTTTACTGCTGTGTGTGTGCACTTTGGATGGGTCAAATGCAGAGAACAAATTCTGAGTATGGCTCACCATACTTAGCCGTATGTCACGTCACTTTTTTTTCACTTTTTTTCACTTGAAAATAGCCAGTGACTCAGCTGTCCGGACCTCTAGGGGAAGTTCATTCCACCACCTTGGTGCCAGAACAGAGAAGAGTCTTGTTGTATACTTGCCTCTTACCCTGAGAGATGGTGGAACCAGTCGAGCAGTGCTGGTAGATCGGAGGTTGCTGGGTGCAGTGCGAGGAATGATGAGGGCTTTGAGGTAAGAGGGAGCTGGTCCATTTTTGGCTTTGTAGGCCAGCATCCGTGTTTTATATCGGATGCGTGCAGCTACCGGAAGTCAGTGGAGGGATGGCAGCAGCGGGGTGGTATGCGAGAACTTTGGCAGGTTGAAAACAAGCCGGGCAGCTGCATTTTGGATCATTTGCAGAGGAAATAATGATGTCATTAGTTTAAAAAAACGTACCATGATTGGCATCGGAACATTGTGGGACACAGAGGAGGTAAAATGCCTCAATAGAAACAAGTGAATCTGAAACCAGGCCCACGCTGGGAACAATCACACTCCGATTCAGACGGCAGTAAACTGTACTAGTCTTTACTAGTTATTTTGGGTCTTTTCTGTGGCTTTTAAGATGTAGTTAGACTGAGAATTTTTTCACGAACCTGGCAACCCTGTTTAATGGTCATAGCTCTTCTGTGCGTGCTTTGCTAGCAAAGCGATGCACACCTGCTTCGGTGAACAAAGGGAACCATTCAAAATGAATGTTAGACTGTATGTCAGATTTATTAACAGAGGATGGTGACTGTCTATTACAGAAGTTGCTCTAAATATTTATGAACAAGTCAAGTGTTATAGCCTCTCAGCTTGAGGCTACATCATTATTAATGTCATTCTACCCCAGTGAAATGTATGGCCTAATACACTGCAGTAGAACTGGTCCGGTTTATCATAGACACACAATGGCTTGTCTCACTTGAAATATCTAACTCTGGCTTATTGTAAACCCTGGAGAAACAGAATCATACTGTAGGTGTTTCACATATCACACTGTTTTTACTATTTTACCCAGGGATAACAGTTAATCCTGGCTCTTCATCATCTGATGTTTCACACTGTACATTTCTAAACCCTGGGGGACGAGGGGGCCCTTAGTGATTAGCACGTTCGCCTCACACCTCCAGGGTTGGAGGTTCGATTCTCCCCTCTGCCTTGTGTTCTCCCCGTGCCTCGGGGGTTTCCTCCGGGTACTCCGGTTTCCTCCCCCGGTCCAAAGACATGCATGGTAGGTTGATTGGCATCTCTGGGAAAAATTGTCCGTAGTGTGTGATTGCATGAGTGAATGAGAGTGTGTGTGTGCCCTGTGATGGGTTGGCACTCCGTCCAGGGTGTATCCTGCCTTGATGCCCGATGACGCCTGAGATAGGCACAGGCTCCCCGTGACCCGAGAAGTTTGGATAAGCGGTAGAAAATGAGTGAGTGAGTGAGTGAGTGAGTGATGTCAACTGCGTGATAGAATAAGATTGGATTGGCTTTTTTTGTCACATGCACATTTAAATGAACAATAGCTTTGGATTCATAACCCCAGGTAAAAAGCAGTGCCAATATTAGTTCTAGATTACAAGTGTGAAACTTCTTGTTAACCACAGTGTAAAAACCTGCCTCTGTTTGCACTTTGTCTTTGTTGGAACAAATGCATAATACCTGTGCTAAATGGACCACTATTAGAGACTCGAGAGAGATGATTAGTAAATAGTTAATCACACAAAAGATGTCTAGTGCATATTAACAGAATTATATGATGTCGGGAATGATGTTAACTTCAGATCAACGTTTTTTGAATGAGTATTACTGTATATACATGGTGGGACTCAACTCTACCTTCCCCTATGGATGAGCTGCCAGTGCTATTAGATTCAATAAATAATTCATAAATCCTTTACACCTTCAGCAGAAGAGGTACATTAAATGAAACATACACTACATTCTCTAAGTCCTTAAACTGAAGGTATAAGATCTTCCCTTGAGGGCATCACTCTAAAGTTGTCAGATTTTTTATTAGATTGTAAAGAATTTTAGGATCATCTGATACCTAAACGAATCGTAAGTGAGAATCACGTTTACATCTCCTGAGCCATCAAAGTTCAGCCTTCCACTAATATAAATTTGCTCAGGGTGTTTTTTTTTTTTCATTACCGTTTTCTTCCAGACGTTAATTTTCTTGTAAATTAGTTCAATTCCAGACTTGGAGCAATCTTTTAATGTGTACATGAATTTTTTATTAACAAGTTTTTTTTTTCCTCTCACAATGAAGCAACAGCGACAAGACATTTATAGACAATGAGAGCTGAGACTGCTGGTGTGGTTACACTTGCATATCAAATGAAACACACACAAATCCCTCAGGCTCACCCAGGACTTGGCTTTGAATTAGCAAACTTTGGGAAATCCATTTGTACGTCTAAACAGATGGAACTATGAAAAAGGAAACTAAGACACATTTAGGAATGAACTCAATCTGGGGTTCAGGACAGTGCTAGGACTAATTGAGTTCTAACATAGCTTCAAGGTTTGGCGCAGGTTTATTGTTTTGTTTTGTTTTGTTTTGTTTTGTTTCATTGTCCAGGAGACAGTTTAATTTGAAGACTGTTACATCAAGCACTTTAGCGTGTCTGGCCTTGCTTGTTTCAGCCACAGCCTAATTGCTTTTTTCATCCTATTCTCCTGCCTTTGCTCTGAACACACACAGCAGTTCCGAGAACATTTCTGTTGACCGGTGATGAGTGTTACAGGGTGTTTACAAGACTTGCCATACACTGAGAGCTTCATTTTCTACTACAGTCTGCCAAGCAGTGTCCTCACTAAAGTGTGCCAGTCTGGTATTATCCCTGGTCATTTAAACTTAAAAATAAAAATGAAGCTAAAATTTATTTTATTGCTGTTCATCACAGTCTGTTAAGAATTCTAAGGCATTATAAGCCAGACTCTGCATTATTTAACACATTTAACTTGGATTTCATGTTGAAATAGCTCCTTTATTATTTCCCTGAAGGCCACCACAGTGGAGGACATGGAGGCTCGGCTGGAATGTGGGCTGGTCAAAGGTCACGCTTACGCAGTCACCGACGTTCGGAAAGTGCGCTTGGGCCATGGCTTGCTATCCTTCTTCAAATCTGAGAAGCTGCAAATGATTCGCATGAGGAACCCCTGGGGGGAGAAGGAGTGGAGCGGGCCATGGAGTGACAGGTGAGAGCACCACCTGCTGGACTGGAGGGGGCGAATGTAGATTTGATTTTACACTGTGCATTTTTTAGCCCAGGTTTGCTGCCACAGATTTAAAACCCACAAACACAAAATTATTTTAGTCTTTAATTAAGATTTCCCAAGTTAGATAGCATTTGACCTGCTCATTTGAGGATCATTTAGTGTTAATATGACCAAAGACAGTTTCAGAAAATGTTAATAAGAAGGTCAGATATTGAGTGCTGCTGCAACTTTCAACTAGAATCCAGTGTAGATCCCGGTGTGTATGTGTTGGCTAATCTGGACTGGACAGTTAGTTGGGGGTGGGACATTTCAGATTCTAGAGAGCATTTAATTGGACATAAAATCTGTTGAGTACCTGAAGTGCAGAATGACATCATCAAAATTGTTGCTTCATATTCGTGGTATAGAGAGACACTAAATTTCAAATGTATATATCTATGTATATAAATGCAAAATTTGTCATTGTTTGGAAGCACACTAGCTTAGAGAGAACCTTAAGGCATAACATATTCATCCAAAAAGTCACAAAACATCAATTCTGATTGTGTAGGGACATGTTTGAATGGTCAACGCAGTGTAGTCTTGTTCTACTATTGAACAAAGGCACTAAATAATTTTGAATATTTTGTGTCTGAAAGCAACGTTAGCGAGTAAACATACACTCGGACTTTCAAAAGTCATCCGTCTCACACTCTCTCCCTCCCCTGAGATGGCTTTCGACAAATAACACACAGCCAAAGTGACTATTCTTATCGCCGGTTGGTGTGAAATTGAGATATCAAGGCAGGCAGGCGGGTATAAAATTGGTAGCACCTGCAGGGGAAGAGGGAAAAGTTCAAGGGGTGTTTAGATATTCATATTATCCATTTCAATGACAGGCTGCTTGCTTTATGACAGCCTAAACGTCTCATACAGCGGCTGGGTGTGAAATGGGAACGTAATTACAATTCGAGGGAAATCTTTCTTGCGTGTTAAGCCTCAGGTCAGCAACAGCTTCGCTTTGGTTATATGGGACTGAATTATTTACCATGCAACCAGAGAGATGTTATTGAGGTGAAAGCAAAGTCTTTCTTTATATATATATTTTTTTTCACAGATGAAAAATTAATTGACGGTTTGATGAGAATAACACAGTGCTCCAGAAATCTCTTAGACAGAGACAGGCTGTGAGCCCGGTGTGTGTGTGTTTGAGTGTGTGTGATTTAATCTCTTACAGTCTGAATAGATATATGATGAGTGTGATGTGTGTTATAGCTCAGAGGAATGGAATAAGGTGAGCAAGAGCGAGAGAGAGAAGCTGGGCGTCACTGTGCAGGATGACGGAGAGTTTTGGTGAGAGATTTTTTTTTATCCTCTGCTACAGTCATGAGATGTGCAAAGTGTTCTATTCAGTACTGATACTGAAATGAGTATTACTCTCTGTTATTTCTGAGAGTTGACTAACTATGTGGACGATATTATATCCTGACCATGAGCATATCATTCAGTCTTGCCTATTGCCTTGACGTTTATTGAAGCTAATTTTTTTAAGGGGGGGTGGGGGTGCCAGCGGTCTCTATTGAGTTGACTATTATATAAATATATGGTTCAGCCAAAACAGATTTTTTTTCCTTCTCCACTAACATAGTCAATTAGCTAAGATTAATTTAGCTAACAATTAAGTCTGTCTCACCCAAAATCTTTCCATGTTCCCATTGTGATATCTGTAATCTGATTTTGATGTTGTAGATTAAAACCTGAGATCAGCTGTGTAAGCCTACAGACTGTTCTGTGCTCATTCCAGGACTCATATTCACAATCTGCTTATACTGAACCCCAATTCTATGTTTCATTTTATAGTTTATGGATGTAGAGTAATGATTAAAGTGATCTCTTTATCCTCTATGAGTTTCCTGATTTGTCTCGAGGGAGTTTTTTCCTTGACACTTGTCACTGTTTTCTCATTTCAGATCTACATCTTAATCTAGATTTCAATCAATCAATCAATCAATTAATCAAACGTATTAGTTAAGCACATTTTCAAACAATTGAGGGTTTACCAAAGTGCTGTACAAAACACACACACACACACACACACACACACACACACACACACACACACACACACACACACACACACACACACACACAGGAGGTTCAATAAATAAATAAATAAATAATTTATTGGCTTTTAAAACTGAACGCGATGACGCCATTCTAATGGATACCAGCAGGTTACTACAGAGCTTGTGGCCAGCTTCTATTATTTAATCTGGTCCTGGAGACAGAAAGCAATCCAATATCCCCAGATATGGATTGTGTGAGATCAGCTATGACCTATTGCTAAAAGCCTGGTACTGTATATGTAAAGAAAAGAATTTCAATGTGCTGGAATAGATCTGTAACAAATAATGGCCCTACTTTACACAGTAAAATCCACTTTACTGTGAGCTTTCTAGAACAATTCCCACTTTTGATTGTGGAACACAGGATCTAGGAAGTGAAATGACAATACATTTGAGCATAATTCATGCAATACATTAAAGCATGAATCTGGTTGTCCAGGATGGCTGCTACCACAGCACTTCAGTGTTCAGTTACATGTTAAAGCTTTAGTCATTTTTAGAGATCATAGATCATAACGTGTCCTTCCCCACATCAGCACAATCTCCATGTGACGTCCCAGAAGAAGCAGACGAAGTGTAAGGATGATTTTTGCAACAAAAAAAAAAACATTTTGAGGGAGAAAATTCAATTTCTTGTTAGCTACATCAGCATCAAATGTAACCAGATTAATTTGGGTAGGTTAATGTTTGGCTGAAAAATGTTTAAAACAGCACTAAGCTACTCGAAACGAAACTCGAGCCTGGTGAAAAACTCCATGCTGATTCTGATCATGCACTCAGGATGAACTTTGAGGATTTCTGTCACTACTTTACTGACCTCATCCTGTGTCGGCTCATCAACACGTCCTACCTGAGCATCCATAAGACCTGGGAGGAGGAGGTGATGAGAGGATCGTGGGTTTGCCGAGACGACCCTCTGCGTAACCGCTCAGGAGGCTGCATCAATCACAAAGCCACTTTCCTGCAGAACCCTCAGGTCTGTGCCTCTGTATTTGCTGTTCTAAACACATTTTCTTCAACACGATAGAAGCAATGCCAATGTATATGTAACACTTTGCATAAGTATTCACCCCCTTTGAACGTTTTGTGTGTTGTAGTGTTATAACTTGGAATTAAATTGACTTAAATTATATATAATACACCTCTATACAAAATAACTCATAATACTGGAATCAGTTTGCAAAATAATTTAACAATTGAAATCTTGATTGATGATTTTTGTGCTTGCATAAATATTCACCCCTGCATTGGTGTGAAACCCTTACGTTTGTTCAGGTGCAGTTTCAAGCAGAAGTCACATAAATAGTTGATGGACGTTTAAGGCATCATGTGATCTAAATATAATGATCCACCTGTTTCTGGAAGACTCAAGAGTTAATAGGGGACCAAACCTAGATAAAAAAAGATCATCACGAAGACCAGGTTTTATCAGAACGAGTCTGGGTCAAGGCTTTGCTTAAAATATCCCAAACTTTTAAACGTCGTCAAACCTATAAATTAAACCGGAAAGAATACGGTACAATTGCAACTCTTCCTGAAAGGTACATACATGCCTCTGTAGGTCCAGTGTGTTTCCTCAGTGATCTATTAATGTGTAATAATAATAATCTAATAGACATTTCGAGTGGATGTAAAAGTATCCGCTCGTCTCTGTAGTACGTGTTCGACGTGAGGAAGGTGGAGGATGAGGTCTTGATCTGCCTGCAGCAGAAAGAGAAAAGAGCGACTCCCAAAGAAGGCAGAGGAGAAAACCTGGCTATCGGCTTCGACATCCATCGGGTACTGACATACTGTATAAACAGTACACTATAAACACCTGACAGGCATTACAGCCTAGCTATTAGTATAGCTACATTTTGGTTGGAATGATTTCCTTTTAAATGAAGCAGCTTGTAGTTAGTAGTTTTATCAACTGTGTAGTGGAGCAGCACTGATACATTACATTCTTTAATGATGTATTTCTTATCATTTGGACGGAAGGATAATTGACTCAGAGTTACTGGCTGCCAGCCAGTCGACTCTTACTGTACTCAGGTTGATTCATTTGGATTCTTTCATGAAGTATCATGAAGATCAGGGAACTTTAATTAAAGAGCCACAGCAAGCGTTAGTCAAGGCTAAGGTAACGCTTTGCTTTGCTTTGCTTAAGTGAATGACACAGAATGACACCACCTTAACAAGTGCTTCAAAAAAAAAAAAAAAACAAGAAATGATTGTTAAGCTACCTGTTTAATGACCAAATAACATTTTAATATACATGCTAATTTCAATTTTCTTACTGAAGGTTAACGGCAAATCTTTAAAATAAAAACAAGGCTCATGTCGAATCAAATCTGCTCTGTTTTAATCAGAACATACTGTAAGTGGCTTTATTCAATCAAAGCATTGTTTTGGTGTTTTTTTAAGGGCAGACTGAAGGGCATATGTAGATTCAATAGATGGGATACAGATTTAATGTTTATTTGTAACATACCTCACAACTACTAGTGTAATTTGATATGAGACATAAAAAAACCTTTTTAATGATGTCATCAACACAGTATCACTTGTTCTCTACAACCTTCTTGTCAATAGGTGGAGCTGAACAGAAAATACCGCATGCACACGGCCCAGCAGAAAGTCGCAGGTTCTATCTACATCAACTCTCGCTGCGTCTTCCTGAGGAAAGAGCTGAAAGAGGGCCGCTATGTCATCATCCCTACGACCTTTGAACCTGGCCAGCAAGGAGAGTTCTTGCTCCGGGTATTCACAGATGTGCCTTCAGACTGCAAGTAAACCTAACTGCTAATGCTTCCTTTATTATTTTTGTTTTGAATGCTTTGATGTTACCATTAAACCTCACATCCAGTGTTGATCGATCGAGTTGTTCTGATGTTCTGCGTTGGAACAGAGAGTTGACCCTGGACGAGCCTCCTCAGACGTGTTGGACAGGGATGTGTGGATATCCTCAGCTGGTCACTCAGGTGCACGTGCTGAGTGCTGAGGGGCTGCAGGGACAAGACTCTAACGGAGGTAAGACAGAGACATTCATCAAAAATGTTTGCAATTGTTTTGATTGTCAGGGATCAGCCCGAATTTCTGGCCATGTGTTATTGTTATTGTTGTCACGTGTCTGCCCCGCCTTCGTCTGCTCCTCCCTGTCTCCACACCTGTTCCTAATCGTGTCTCATTGTCTTGTGTATTTACGTGAGCCGCATTGCCGAATGCAGCCCGGAATCATTAGTTACGTTAATCCTTAGTTACGTTTAGTTATGTTTCGTCATTGTTAAGTGTCGTCATCTGTATTGCTTTAGTTCTCGTCATTTACTGTCTTTGTCTTTATTATTATTATTATTATTATTATTATTATTATTATTATTATTATTATTATTATTATTATTATTATGTATTTATTATTATTATTAAACCCCATTCATTTGAAGCTATCCTGTGTACGGGTCCGTCTCCTTCCTTCCCTGGTTGTGACATTGATAGTGCATACTGAAACATTTTTTCATACTTGTATCTGTGTCTTAAATGCCAGTGAGCTGTAAATTACCAGGCATGTTCATGGAATAGATTTACATTTAGCTGACACTCACAAAACTCCATAAAAGGTCATGCTTACAGACAGCTGAAAGGAAAATGACAATTAAATGGTAAAATCGACCACAGACATACCCTAACTCTGCCTCCTTTTTTTTTCTTCTGACAATAATTTTCTTTTGTTTTGCAAGTTTTAAGAGAGCTTTAACCAGTAAGATACAAGCTATACAATTTGGTAATTCTTTGAAGCAAACAGAAAAAAGAGATCTTTTGCTGATGTAATGTAGATAATACTCTGTAGACCCGGTTCAATTTTTTTTTCCTTAGTAAGTCAGGGCCTGTGAGTTCTTGTTCCTTTTCCTACTCTTTTATTTCCTCTCCTTTCCTCAGCTTAAAAAGCAGGAAGCTCGTGAAGGTACACAGCGACCTGCCCGATTCCCCAAAAGATTCAAAATGACATAAACAGCAAAGGCACTAAATCTTAGTGGCAATGAGCATAAATTGTTCTTCTGCTAGAGAAACACAGACTGGCAGACCCAGGGTGCCAAAACTATTAATCAGCCTGATACCTCTAATGTGCCTGTTTTTGTACTCACTGGTTAGATTTATTTTGCCCTAATGCAGTTTGTCTAACATTCTGCAGTTTCTAATAGGTGTAAGACTATTATATTTCTGAATCAAGACAAACTTTCAGCGCAATCACACTGACATACAGTAGTGTCCAAGGATTTGTCCTTCACTGTGAGTGGACTACCACTTAACGTTCTTATCTGCAGGTAGAAATGCAAATCTTGGCCAAAAATAGTAACCTCTCTGTCCATAGCACCATTTCCATTAACGCTCAGCCATATCTCTAAATGTGGACAGTAGCTATGGTGTTGCGTTAGCGTAAAAAAAAGAGCAGAAATCGCAAAAGTGGTACGTGACCAAAGGATGTCTTGTTCCAGCCTCAGATCCATACGTGATTATCACCTGTGAGGCGGAGAAAGTTCGATCACCTGTGCATAAGGACACACGATGTCCCAACTTTGACATCAAAGGGGTGTTCTATCGCAAAAAGCCAAAAGAAGGCATTCACATTGAGGTGAGTGTGATGTGTTTCTGTTTCTCTGGTTGTTATTAAAATTAATATTCACTATTCTATAATATTCAGATTCTACTATTGAGCCAGATAGCAACTAGGTTATAAAGGCAGTGTTTAACTAATACATTGGGGATAACTGCATAACTGCCAAATGTATAACAGAAGATAATTTTATATTGTAGCTTGAGCTAAACGTTTTCTTTTTTAACAGTCAAAAGTGGTTTAGAGTCAGCACATATAATTCCACGGGACCTTGCAGAAGTAGTAAAGAAATGGTATTTTACTACTAATGCTACATTGTAAAGTAGTTATTATTTTAGATTAGTAGATTAGCTACTGTATTATTAGACAATAGCAATACAATAAGAACGCCTGTAGCATATTTTGAAATCAGTTTAGTCATGTAATAAGAAATCTGGAAAGTAACATACTAGCCAGAATTTGACCAGCTCCACACAGGCTTTGGAAGCCAAGCTAGTTTTTTTTAGCGTTCACATTTTGTCCTGCACATTTTAGTGTTTCCCCCCTTTAACACGTCCACTTCAGCTCCGGATGCAGCTGTAATTAGATGATTCATTAGATCAGGTGTGTTAGAGAATGAAAAACACTTATATGTGCAGGACAAGGGGTACTCCAGGACCAGGCTGGGAACCTGTGAACTAACAGATCAGTCTATGAAGTCAAAGTTGACTAGCTCGGTTCTGCCATGGTCGATGGTTCTGACATAGCCACATAGTGAGTAAGATTTTACTGCACCACAAATCATATGCCATGCAAGCTCTTGTTGAAATACTGTAAATGGGCCTCAGCATGGCAAACCTGCAATTGGGTATTTACCCTTACTTTTGGCTTTCACTTCTGATTTCCCAATCTACTTCTCTCTTTTGCTTCAACATCTTCCTCTGACTGGCCAATGATGATGACAGATCTACAATAAGAATGTGATTGTAGACACCTTCCTGGGTCAGGTCACTCTCTTCAGTGAACCGAATGATCGACAGGAGCAGCACATTGTCCACCTGAGGGACAAGGGCAGCCGCCAAGACAATGACCTCCCCGGCATGCTGACCGTTCGCCTGATCACCTGCACCACGCTGACCAACATCTGACACCATACTGAACCTCAGCCCTGCTCGTTACCTCTTCCTTTCTTCTCTCTCGAGGGCCTGAAATCAAGGTATTCCTCATCCCTTGCTGAATACCCATATCATTTTGCAGTGCTCGCGTAGTATTCATAAGGGCTACACATTAGTTGTGCATGAGCAGCTGAGGTCGGTTCGGTATTGGGACCTTTGCGGAGTCTTCGCCTTGCGATCAGCCGCATGGTTTCCTGCTGCCAGCTTATCTCAACAAAAATCAGTTCTTGCCATCACTTTTTGTGCTCCCTCATGGTAATCCTACCAGTTCAGACTTGCATTACTATCTTACTTTTTTGAAGACCATTTAGGGATGCCTTGGATAGCGCATGACCCACCCGATCTGCTTTTTGAACAACAATGAGGATGACTCGAGTGCCTCTGAATTGCGTGTATTCTTCGAAATTTTTGGATGTGCAGCAGCATGCTTGGTGTAGCTTTGCAACAATACCAAGAAACAGGGGCACGCAGTTCAGCCACGACCAGCCGCCTCCGAGGACCAAAAGCCCATTCAGCCTCCATCCCCATAGAAACACCACTGCCTGAAGACCGTGACAGTTTAAACAGCTCATGTGTGTGTGAGTGTGTGTGTGTGTGTGTTTGCGTGTGCATGTGTGTGCGTATGCTAATCCAGAATAAAACCCCCTCAGACGACCCTTCAAAGGTCATGCATGTGTAAACAAACTATATAAATTCCAGCACTCATTTTTAGAGTGGAGAGCAGTCTGTAGGAGATGGGCATGTGTACAGTATACACACTTTGCATGTATACCTCACTCATGAGATAGTAACGTGATGTGACAGAATGCTGGATCTCTTCAGCTCTTGCCAAACAGCATGTGCCATGACGCGAGTTCTATTAGAACTGTTCTTCCACTCCACCAGGGGGTGCTGTACTAATGCTCTAGGAACCGCAGACTCTTTAACTGTCTTTTCCGATTGCTGATGTGCCCTTTTACTATGAACTACTAAAAAGCTCTTTATATAACTGCCATGACCAGCTTATGTGTTGCTAGCATTTTAGTTGCTTGTGTTTTGGTGGTAATGTTTGAACTGTTTATCAAATCTTATATTTAAATGTCACCTTTATTCATTACTTGAAAAGGGACATTTTTATCGTCACTTTTTTGTAATTTATGCACAATGCTCCATGTTGTCTTAAAGCGTATTTTGTTGCCTTTTTTTTTTCAAACAAGAAATGATGAGTGTTATTTACAGTCAGATATTAAGACAATAGAAAATTAGGATATGTTTTATGTTTCTAGCTGCAGCCCCAGGCACTAATGATGTGAAGACCCAGGCTTGGTGAAAGAAGCTTGTGCTTGGACAAAAGTATATTGTGCTTATAAAATGTAAAGTGCAGACATAGACACAGGATTTTAATTTAGTCCTAATCATTTCATTTTAAACAGAAATTAACTATGTATTAACAATGTCTTCTGTTTTTATTTTATTTTTTTTTCACTCAAAGGTAATGGTAGCTACCTCACCAACATTTTCGCTAGCTAGCTAACTTGCATAATGCTAGCTAGCTTAATATTTAACATACAGTTAGTGCCTGAAAATAGTAATTGCATTAGGGACATCAAGCTGCCCCCATGCCTTGACCGACTCCCAGCCCTTCTGCTTAAAATACATAGGATTTATCAATTGTCATTAAAGGAAGAGGTTCAGAGCTGAGCTCCTCTGCTTTAATAGGTGGGTAGGGTTAACTTCAGGGACAGAAAAATGTTACGAATATCCTAAAACGGCTCGACTAATCTGCTACAGTACATGAATAACGTATAATATTTTAGAGCATCTGACATATTATTTTAACTGAAACAGGTGACAAATGAAAGCAAAGAAAAAACATTTCTCTGTTGTAGGAGTATTTATTTATTTCACTGGCATGATTTGGCTTCAAATCACTACAGTTCAATACAAATCTATTCAGCACCTTTAATCTGAAATGAAACATTTCTATCTCTACGTGGGTGGTCTCTTTCAGGGTAACTGACCCTTCCACATGGGATGAGAGTTCACTGAATGTTTTGATCCAGATGAAAATGAATCATATGCTATGGCCTCCACAGTCACTAGATCTCAACCCTGTCAAACATCTGTGGAAGACGGAGTGGCGTGTTAGACAGCACTCTACCATCATCATCATCTAAACACCAACTGAGGTCATAGATTTTGGGAGAATTGCTCCAGAAGATTTTTAGGATCAATTTGTGTGTTGTGCTCATATGGAAGATTCAATAAGACGCATTCACAGCTTAAAATACGACACTGGTTTGAACCTTAAAATTAAACTTAATACCAGTTCAGCATTTTATTCCAGCAAATATCCAGGTCCAGCAATACTTTAAATCCATCCTTTAACTTCTCTACTTAAAAAAACAAAACAAAACTTGAAAGCATACTTGAAAGTAAACTTTGAGACTAAGATGAATTATTGCTTAATTCTTCAATGTTCAGTCAGAGGCTTTTCCCAGCATGGGGTGTGTTCTGCGGTGCTGCAGCTAGCTGTCACTCATTCATTTAGCTTCTGCATTGTGGCTTGTAGTAAATAGCGGTAAATAAGATATAATGATTTTCTGTCTTGGGGTTGTATTCAGAGTTGAGTTAAGCAAACATATCGAGGAGTTCAAACAGGACATCAGTATTCAAACCTCAGATACTTACAGACTAGACGGAGAGATGTTTTTGAGTTGTACATGGCCACAATTTAGTATCTTGTGGCTATAGTTAAAGGTTTTATTTGCTGTTTTGTTTTTTTTATAACAGTAACTTGTCTTGGATCAAGTGCTATTTTATAAACTGATTAAAAACTAGGGTGAAAGCCATATTTTAAAATAAACCCAAATTTATAGGCAATTTCTTGTATTTTAAACTGGTGGTATAAATGCTAATAAAAAGCCCATTTTAGGTGCTTGTACACAAGAAAAATCAAAAGCATAGACAAATCTGAATCCAGGAAACTAGCAAAAAAGTTGAATGCTGACATTAATTTTGGACTTAAATAGCCAACTCTGAATACAGCTCTTAGTCTAAAGCCTCAACTGGGAGACGGAGGTCAGACCGGTTAGCTCAGTAGTTCATGCATGAAGTGCCATAAAGTTAAGTGTTGCATGCAAAGGAGTAAGAGGCATAATGGTGAAACCAGACAGCCAGAGATAATGTGACTTCATTCAGTACTTAGAGATAGTGATAGAGTTAGAGAAAATTGATTGTGGAAGTTATTTTATGCTAAAAAGGTGTATCAGGGGACGATGAATAACAGGTAATCTGTTCCGGTATTATAGCCTGAGAATTTAAACAAACAAACAAATAAACAAATACATAAATACATAAATACATAAATAATCTAAGCATAAAGCACTACAGAGTACAATCCACACATTATAGTATATGTTCTGCTTTAAGAAAAATAACAACTTATGGTCATCATAATATACCAGGTATTTTGTGGCTTTCCTGAACTGAGACCTTTTCTACATTGCTCATCTTAATCCCTGTCTAAATTCAGGAAAATCACAGTTTATAGGTTTATCAAGCACTAGATAAAACCTCATCATTTCTGTCTACACTTGTCAGATCACCTCTGCTGAAAAAATACTTTTCCCCATTTGTATTCCTGTTGTGTTTTTAATGTTATAATAGCAAGATAAATGTAGCACTGTCCCACACAGGTCTGATACGTACAATCGTTCTATCTTTAAATACGAACAAGGCCAGTAACATCTATACCATCTTCTCTTTAGTAAACTCTTTTTTTAAATGTTTAGCATGTCACAGATCTAGCATCAGGGTTGCCAGGTACTGTAGGTGTAACAAAATTGGCTTCATTTCAAAAACTCAAACCCTCCTAAACTATGTACTTTTCTTAAAATTATGATTAATCTTACTTTCAAATATTTGCAAAGTAAAATCAACTCTGTATGTTTTTTGTTTGTTTGTTTGTTTGTTTTTTTTCTTATAAATAAAGCGTTATTAAAATCGTTAAAAAACATTTTCCAGTAAAAACCAGTATTAAAATCGTTTTCATTACAGTATTTTAATATTACAATATTATTAATTATATTCTCATGAATAAAGATAAATGAGTACACCTGTGTGCTATTACACAGTAACACGGTATACGTATTTTCTATTTTATTTATATTATTATATATTTTATTTTACACTAGTTACAATATATGAATTCAGCTGTTCTTTGAATCATAACCACATGCTGAAGAATTACGTTATAGGATGTAATATTTCTATATTCATTTATAAACCAACAGCAACTCTGAAGCCTAATGTTTTTATAATTGCATTACCAATTACATTACCAAACATTTAAAATGTCCCCATCTGAACCCACGGACAGGAAAACATGCTGTAATTCAACTCAGTCTGTTAGAAATGTTATACAGAATGGACTGGAAATTACAGTGTTCTTTTTATGTGGTATCAAACACACAATAAAAACTTTATACTACGTATATACTGTATGTAGAATAGAAGTCAAATTTTAGCATGCACATCACTTTTTTTGTTGTTGCTAGAATCAGAGTTTTCATAGCTGAACATTCTTGTAAAGATTTATTAGATTTCTTATTGGCATAATATAGATATTAGTCAGATTAAATTATCACTTGGATTGAATGGGTTTTATCCAAACTTAAAAAAATATATATGTTGGCCTATAAATATGATCAACTTGAATTTTATGACAGTTTTAATATAATAAATGTGTTGTGTGGTTGTCAAGTTTTTAAATAAATTTAAAAAAAATCTCTCTAGCGCTAATAAACGACCCAGAATTACTTACTGAGGTTAATATTTCAAGAGAAATGATTCTGTATTGAGAAGATTGAGATTGGGGTTTGAGGGGAAAAAAGCGTGTCTTATAATCCGGAAAAAGCTCAAGAGGTGTTTATATATATTATATTCAGCAGGAAAATTTCAATGCACTTTTTGCTTTTTGTCTTTGACATGTTTGATTTGTGTAAATGCCACAAAGGTGATTAAAATTTCACTCTTTATTTGTGGAGAGCATTTGTTTGTTTGTCGGTATGTTTATTCCTTCAGTCCTTTATTTCCACTATTTATTTATTTATTTATTTATTTATTTATTTATTTATTTATTTATTCAGTTATTTATTTCGTTATTTATTCATTTATTTATTGGGTCTTTTTTGTTTATTTAATTATTTGTTTATTTATTTATTTGTCTGAATTCCCTGTACTTCTTTTGCCAACATTCAGACTGTAAAGCTAACACAATGTGTTTTTACTTTTTTCTCTTTTTCTTTTCTTTTTATATATCACAATGTCTCAGCCTTGCGGAACATATTTAGGAATGCACAATTATTAACACGATGCTTAAATTCAGTACGAGCTCTGTGCATGTCCGTATTCCAGGCGCAGGTTTACAGCCACACATGTACGCAGACTGTTCTACATTCAAACCCACACCACAACATGCTCTTTGCGCTGTGGAGATACGGACGCTGCTGCTCATGCATGTGCGTTGCAGCCGGTGGTCAGTGACGTGAACGTGTGTATGCTGAGTGCTCAGCTTCAGCCAGGCATGAATGTATGTGGCTGATATAACTGATATATTTCTCTAAATGGCCTGCTGGACATCCAGTTTCATGGGTGTTTGAATACTATTGAACAATTTCATGGAGATATTAATCTGTATTAATGTGTTTGATTAAACTTTTCAGCAGTTTGTAAGTTTGAATGAAAAATAACAACTTTTTAAGCACTCAACATTTCTACTAAGGCAGAATGCCATTCCTGGGTGTTTATGTTCTCTTCTGATTAGGGCTGTTACGGTTTCACGGTTAGTGAATTATTTTTTTTAAAATGCTGATTAAAATGCTTTGACTTTTTTATCAGTCCCCGTGTAGTTTTTCTTTTTTTAACCCAGTCTAGCATCTTATTCCAGTAGTTCTCATCCCTTTTGTGTCTGTCTGCGTCTCCCAGGAAATATTATCACCCCATCCTTTGGGACGTCCTTTTTGTGACACGACTGCACTAAAAACCATTAGGCTGCGTGATCTGCTACTGCTGTAAACATGTAACATTGCTACCTCTGCTGCACCTTTTCCCACGTTCACTTTTAGATTTTCATTCCTCTTTGCCTTTCTTTGTAGTTCCTCTCTCTGTTAGTTAGAACAACATAATATAGCATAAATGGCTGCCCACTGCTCTGTGTGTGTGTTCACTGCTGTGTGTGTGCACTTTGGATGGGTCAAATGCAGAGAACGAATTCTGAGTATGGTTCACCGTACTTAGCCGTATGTCATGTCACATCACAAAATACAAGGATTTTTAAAGACAAACCATAATAAATTTCCTTTTTAGTTATCAACCACAGTTTTGGCTTGTGTGTGTTTTTTTAATAGCCAGTAATACTGTGACATGATGAAACCATGTTATTTTTAGACTAGGTTATTATACCGTGAATATTACAAACCGTAATATCCTTACTCTGATGAACAGCACAACCCCATCTGTTCACTCCCTGTTTGGGATGTGCTGGCTTTCTGGCCTGCATCGCTGCATGTACTGTATGTACTGTGACTAACTGGAAGCTCTGCTCAGACAAAAAAAACATCCCAAATGCTGAAATGTGCCATGTCTGAATTCTCAAAGTTTCACGGAGCGGCATCGCCTTAAGATTCAGAGAATGCTTGTAGAGAGTGTGATGTTTTCTTCTTGTTCTTCTTCTTCCTCAGTCTTGATTATAATTTGTCTAATTTACAACAAATCGGACATCCGGAGAATGAGCTTGTGATACTCTTGTATTTTTCTGCCTACGTTGAACATGAAAGCTATAGCTATAAACTGAAAGATATAAACTTGCATGATGACATTCTCTATATGGTAGCAGACGCTGAGAACTTTATAACAAGTCTCTTTTAGCAACATTTTGTACTCCTTCATTGGATCTTTTATATCCGCCCATCACAATCTTTGTGTTAAACTAAACTGTAGTCTGTCTACTTTTATCGATTATATGCGTTGAGAAAGCTGTATCTTGTGTATATTTTAGTGTTGTTTTTATTTATTTGTGTGTTCCCTGGGTTACACTGTGGTTTTTTTCTATTTACTCTCGAAGTATTTATTTTCTCTATTTTGTATTTTATGTCAACTTGTGGCATGACTTTGAAATAAAATATTAAAAATCTCATTTTTGGTTATTTATTCTATATTCCCTCATTACTCTTATGAATGCATCTATTAATTCTTTATATTAAGGATTGTTATAAGATACAGCGAAGCAGAAATCATAAAGCTGTGGCATACATATAGCACAGATTTATCCATTATGAGCAAGCCAGAGGAATCAGTGGCCAGAATAAACTCTGAGATTAGGAAGAAAACAGACTGAAAATGGAAACCATCTTCATCTGGGTGACACCGGATTATAACAAATTTGCCGTCATTAATTATTTTTCAATAACATTCCCCCTTCCAAGGTGGATTTTTAATTTTTTTTTATTATATTTTTTTAAATATCAGAGCACTTTGCTAACACTAAACAAGTTCATTTCTTAAAGAATGACACATCATAATTTTTTATAATTTGATGAAATACTAATTTTGTTCAAAATGGAATATTTATAATCCATTTAAAGTTACCTTTGTTACCAATGTTTTTGTTATCAGGTACATTATAACATCCATAAGCAGTCACTCCCTTGGCAGCATCTCTTATTCTCTCTTTAAGCGCTCTTCAAGACATGAGTGTCACGTAATTGAGAAAATATAAAACACAAACTTTTCTGTTTTAGTGGTGGAAAATTTACTGACTGACACAAAGAACTGATGCTGGTGATCTTTAAAAAACTTCTCATGCTGCAAAACCATCACACCCTTTAAACAAATACATACAGCACCCTTTTTTAAGCAGTTTTAATATTAGTGCCATTCAAGTCCCTGTGCGTGTTGTTACTATAGAAAAAATAACACATTATCCTCTTGTCCAATCAGCATCGAGTATTCTACAGATGCCTTTTCAATTGTTTGTATTGTAATGGTGTGCTGTGTGTGACGTTGTTCTGTACTCGTGTCATTGCCCTAAACATGTTATTCATTGATAAGATCAGTCACACCCAGCTTCCATTTTTAGTTAGAAAAGCACTGACCTTTTCCCAGACACAATCTGAGACAGACTAAGAGAGAGAGAGAGAGAGAGAGAGAGAGATGGAAGCAGTGGGTGAGAGACGTGACCACAACAGTGTGGTGTATTGACCGGTAGACCTTTGTATCAGCTGTTCAATCTCGTGGCTCCGTGTGCACTTTAAGCCCTCCCTCTTTAATCAGGATCATGAGTGGGGCTGAGTGACACCCTGAATGATTCACTGCTCTACTGCTGCTGCTGGATCCAGCATCTCTCAGCAACAGGTACCAGGTTCATCTCTTCACAAAGACAGAGAGAAAAAAGACCAAAAAAAAAAAAGACGAGGAGTTAGGTGTGTTTTAGGTGTGTACACGTGGATAGAAGTTTGATGGATGAGTGTATAGCTCCTGAGATTCGCTTCTGAGCTGGTGTTCTTCCTGTGCCTGAACCTGTGGACTTACCTCAACTGTTTCCAGAGAATTAGGACAAACTGAAGAAATGGAGTGAAGAGAAAGAAAGAGAAAAGCAAATTTGTCCATTTGAAAGGTAAGTAAACTTTCAGAAGCAGGATTTAAGCCGCCTAGAGCACCACATGCTCTACTGGGGCTTTACTCAAAGCCTCTTACTGCTATTTTCTATTCTCCACACCACACCAGGCCTCAATCACAGGCCCTTTACCAGCTTAACATGAGGCTTTAACATGTTTACTGTATGTCGATTTGTTTGCTCACACCTACAGAAGATGATCAGAGTTCACTCTTGAGATATTATGTGGCATACATAAGTGCTGTGAATTCTTAAATCTGATTGGTCAAAAGGTCAGAAGATGCAGAATCATTTTCTATAACGAAAGCAACAAATCTAAGCATAATCTAAGATTTAGTAGAAACAAAAAAAAGCTATGACTTTGTTAGAACATATATTGTTATATTTTCTTTAGGGAGATATGTATTTATTATTTAATTAAAGAGTCATTAAAAATCATTGGTAAATTGCTGTGCTATAAAAAAAACACTTGTTAAACACTGCTAGGAAAATCGTGTGTGTGTGTGTGTGTGTGTGTGTGTGTGTGTGTGTGTGTGTGTGTGTGTGTGTGTGTGTGTGTGTGTGTGTGTGTGTGTTTGCAGATGCATATCATTTTAAAAGAGCATGCTATCATTCTAGTTCATATTCTAGTTCTAGTTCAGTTCAATTCAAATTTATTTGTGTAGCTCTTTTAACAATGGCCATTGTCTCAAAGCAGCTTTACAGAACATAAGAAACACAATACAAACATTTAATATTATACAAAGATTAATGTAAAACAAAAGTTAAAGATTAATATTAGACTTATATTTAAATCTGTTTGTATTTATTGCCAATGAACAAGCTTGAGGTGACTGAGGTGACTGAGGTGGCTGTGGTGGGGAAAAACTCCCCGAGATGAAAGAGGAAGGAACCTTGAGAGGAACCAGACTCAAAAGTAAACCTCATCCTCATTTGGGTGACCCTGGAGGGTGTGATTATAAATATACAGTCTGACAATTGTGTATTGATGAGGAGGTTGTTGTCCTCAAAGACCACATGTTCTTGCCATCTCCTCTTAGAATTTCTGAATACTTCATGTAGCAGAGTCCAACTAGAGCTGGTACATCTCTGGAGGCCTCAGGATCCTCACATGGTTGGCCTCTTCTCAATGAAGATCCGAAATCTTCGTATATCTTCAAGTATATGTACAGTATAGAACAAGTATATTGTACAATATTTTAACAAGTTAATGGTGATTTATGCGATAACATGTTGAGAGGATTAGCTTGTTATATGATAAAAGTGTCTTTATATGTAAGTTATATCTTACTGTATGGTGTGACATGTAAGGGCAGAACCCCCAATACAGAATATTCTTACAGATAATATAATTTTAAATATAAGAGAATGTAAAGAAAAATCAAATAATTCCACACTTTGAAAAAAAATAATAATATCTGTCCTGGGACTTTGATGGGATCATTAATGCAGCTCTTACACGTACATTATATATGTGTACATTTCAATGACATCCCAGCTTTGAAGGAAGTCAGAGCTTTAATGCACTGTTCCTGAAGCTAATGGCCTTGCTTAAGAACCCGCAGTGGCAGCTTGGAGGTGCTGGGACCTGAATTTTTCAATCATTACTTCTGAAGCTTAGCTGAGGCATTGATGTTCACCGCTTTTTCTTAACCAGAAAGCCCAGTTTTAAAAGTACTTTCTGGAAATCCATTTAGACTTTCACCACAGACACAGTGTATACTATGGTTGACATAAAAGATGCAGAGGCTGTAAGATGACATTATGAATGGTAGCCCAGCTGTCACATTTCTTGGCACTGTCTGAGACATTGTCTGCTGTAGAGAGTAGCAGGACAGCCTGGAACAGATGAAGAGCAATAAAACACATTCACTGTTTCCCATTATTCTGAAAAATCATTTTCTAGCATTTTTTTCACACAGCTGTTCATTATAGAAGAGTATATTATATTATGCCTCACATCTGATGACACGCAATCCCTGATGACTTCTGACTGAATCGTGAACATTCTCCGCTTGATCACTAAAGACTTTAGCAGTGTTTTATTCCTCTTATATCTCAGCAATTGCAATGATTTTTAAACGAGTAAAAAATGACCATGCATTTTGACCATTTATAGAAACTTTTAATTACTTCCCTTATTCCACAGCTGTACTCTAACATAACAGAAAAATACAACTTGTTCATATGAAACTGCCCTAAACTAAAATTTAGAGCTTACAGCTTCTACAGACTACAGGGGGGGGTAACATATATACGGGATATAACAATTACCCCATTTTTCTTTGTTAAATTACAACAAATAATTTAATCTATTTATTATTAGTCTTAGATTAGACAACACCATGTGAATATGCTCTTACTATAGAAACAATAACCTTAGGACTTTAGAATGTTTGCATGTCAGCAAAGCCCAGCATGTGGTTAGAATGTTTGCCTTGTACCTAGAGGATAGTGGATTCAAGTCACTGCCTTGTGTGAACATTCTCCTGAGTTTGCATGTTCACCTTGTGCTTCAGGGGTTTCCTCTGGGTATTTTGGTTTTCTCCCCAGTCCGAAGACACGCATTGTAGGCTGACTTGCCTCTTTAATTTGTGCATAGTGTTTGAATAAGTCTGAGAGTGTGATTGTACACCCTGTGACCCTGTGAAGAACAAAAGGAAGAGAATGGATTGGTGGATTGATACTGTAGATGGGTGGATTGATGGATTTGAAATGCTACCGTCAGAGCTGCTGTTTTTAATCAATGGATCAATCTTCAGACCAATCAGAATCCGGAATTTAGCTGCATTGTGATCTATGTGTTATACTTAGAATACATGTGTTATCTTAGGTGTTTCCACTTTTCTAGGTCATCACTAGGTTGTTTACAGGTTTTAAAAGATGTGTGGGAATGCTGTTATAAGAAAATCCTAGAAAAGCTGAACATGTTGGTGGCATTTGTTCAAATGTATTTTTATGAAAGAGCTCAAGAACTCTGGAGGTTTACTTTTGAAAATCTTCTTATATGTGTCATTTCCTTGGTTACAAAATTACTGTTACAAAACACAAGCCAAGCAGTGAATTTATCATCTAACCTTTAACCTACTTTTAAGTTCTTCTGTAGCATGTAGTCAATATTAACTTTTGCTATAAGTAATTTTTTGTTTCCATACTGTGGGGATGCTAAGCTTCAGCTTAAAAACTCCAGGGCTGTGTTAGATTTCTGTTCTCTCTGCCATTATCTACAAATCCAAAAAATACAGTTTTGCAACAACCTGTGTTTCAAAGGGCAGCACTGTAACTTCAGCTGGTTATGAACCAGGCTGGACATAGAAAGATTACTTGAGCCAGAAAGCAAAGGTTTAAATGTATACTATATGGCCAAAGGTATGCAGACATATCGGTGTTCCTCCAACTTTGTGGGAACAGGTTAGGAAAGCACCACATCCAAGGATGACCACATGACCACATTCTTTTGGCCATGTAGTGTATAGTGTACAGTTTTAGTGGCCCAATACTTGCAGTCTTTTGTTAGGCAGCATAATATGAAGAATAATTCGAACTTCCAACACAATAATAAAGCAAAGCACAAATCCAAGTCAGCAAAGGAATGGCTTAAAAAGATGAAGCTAAAGATGAAGTACGTTTTGAAATGGCGGAGTCAGAGCTCTAAGTTAAAAACCTGTGGACTTCAAAAGACTTCTTGCAGTTTGACAGACCTGGACCAGCAAGAGTGGAATAAACTTGCCATATTTAAGTTGGTAGACTCAGTCAAAATAAATGAGTACTATAAGCAACATGTGCTATAACAAAGTATCCGTTAAGGTACTTATGCTTATGCAACCAGGTTTTTATACTGTAATTGTTTTTACTTTTTTCCTTACCAAATCATTTCTATTTGTATTCCACTCGAATTTTGTTGGTTGCTACAGTATATCACATTAAAGGTGGAAAAATACCTTGATTTAATTTTTTTTACATCAGCAAGTCCTGCAATATGATCACTCTACCATTCTAAATATCAGCATCATCTCTGGTCATTTTATCTTAACAACAACTACGCCTCCAATTCTGTACAAATTAGATTTGTAGAAAGCACAGGGTCTAATCTCAGCATCACAAGGGCTAAAGCTAATCTTCTCACCAGGCATACTACACAGACTGCACATTATATTACATATGTCTCAGCTTATGTCCATAAGTGCTCTTTGTCTTACAGTCACTGTACTCAGGTTTTTTGCACCACGTTTGATCAGTTTACAATGTTGTATCATTGTTTTCCTGTGACACAGGAGGTTGCTCTGATAGCAGGCTTAACTATTAAGATGAGTGTGAGAACAATGCTGAATAGGGAAATGACTAACAGAAATATGTAAATTAAAGGTCTGTATAACTAGCGGCAGCAGCTTTATCCCTAGGAATGCGACTAAGCCTTAAAGACCTCAAACCAGCTGATGCGTGTTGTGAGAGATGTAATGCTGCTGGTCAAATTACAGAACACACACAAACAAAAAGTCACAATGACTAACATTTTTTGTTTGATGTAGTGGATATACAGTAGGGGTTAAACACTCACTATCTGTATACTGTATGTATGTGTTTCGAGCTCTAAATACTGTATTCTCAATCAGATTTAAATATGGGCATAGACCAGACCAGACTTTTTTTTTTATTTTATATGTACCCTACCACTATGACCCCTGAAAAAAAAATGAATGAAAGAAAAAATGTCTTCTATACCTTTTCTTCTTGAATTGAGTATAAACAAACAGCAGGGCAAACTAATGAATACATGGGTAATACATTCATATGGCCTTGAATACAACATTGTCAAACAAGTATCTGCATGCAAATTCTAATAAATTCAAAGTCTGAGGCAGCTGGATGTTATCATGCAGTCATTTTATTTATTATGTTTAATAAGATCTAAAACATAAGATAAAATTAATGCAAATTTACATAAATAGTATTTCAAAATACTATTTTATATTTTTATGTTAATATGTTTCTTTTTGCCTTAATCTTTCTAACATAAATAACATAAAATATACATTTTATTTAAGTTGTTTAAACCTTTTTACATTTATAATTTGCAACAATAATATTTTTTTCTTTCAGGAAATTTAAATTTATAACACTAAGAAAATGTATTAGTTGTGCTCTCTTTGACTCCGGCCCCCTGTGGCATCCATCAGAACTTAAATACACTTAATATACAATATCACAAACTCATTTAAATCCTACAAATCTCGTGTCATATCCGGTGGCTAAAGAGCAGGGTGTTCCTCAGGGCTCCATCCTCAGTCCACTATATTTCAAAATCCACCTTCTTGCACTTGGTCAAACCGTCTGGAAACATGGCCTCACATTCTCTCCTATGCTAATGAACATTTTCATTCCTTTTCTTCCCCAGCCCTTACACGGTACTTTATACTTGTCGATAAGTGTGTGAGTAGTGGAAAGCAGGGCTCAAGTGTGTAAAATCAGTGTCTCCTTTGGTCCATGGTGTAGCTCCTTGTGTCCATGGTGTAGCAAAAAAAAAAAAAGCAAAAAGAGGCACAAGACAAAAAAACAGACTGTCACGTGGGGATTAGCAAAGGTGGATGCAAATGCAGATAGACAATATTTATTACAATTCAAAATCAATAATAACAATGTCAGACAGTACAAAATCGGAAATACAATACAGAGTATACAAGGGCAAGCAAGATCAAAACAGGAACCATAGATCAAAAACACAGACAAAACAGCTCGGTATCTACTGTACATGCAAATGGCATAAACTTCCTTAGCAGAGAATTCAACATGCACAAAAAGTTTAAATAGACAGACTAATAAACTAAACTAAAATAGATGAGACTACTCTTGACATATTGGGGCAACAACCAATGACAATACTGTGGCAGAGACAAAACATGAACCAAAACAAATTTGATCAGGTCTCACAGAGCTTGACGCGACAGGGAAATTTGTGAGACTTATACACAAATAGGAAAACCTGGCTTGCTCCTTATATGAATTAAAGGCTAAACACAGAACAGGGCATACATTAGAGAAACAAGCCAATGTTAAAACTGGCACAGAGAAAAGACTAGAACTGAACCAATGCATGAATGACAAAGAAAAAGTGCAAATAGCACTCTCTAAGCATGGATATGAGAAGCATTAGGACTCGTTGTTACTTCTAATAGTGCCTTTATAGCTGTTTGATTGAATGTGGGAGTAGAGGTCAGTGGAGTAGAAGTGCTTTTAGTCACTTGCTCTGTGCTGTGCTTTAATTATGTCTTCCACTAAGTGTACTATATAAGTAGTAAACAAAGAAGAGATTAGTGCCACAAGCTCCTGACAGACTTGGTCATAAGACTCGCTCCTGTTCTTATCCCTGTCATGTCTAAAGTTCCTTTCACAGGTTTGTCAGTTCTAGTTGGACAGAAAGTGCTTTATTCTGCTAATTTGAATGTTTATTGCATTGCTACAAACCTGAGAGAATTTTTCTAACAGTGTAATGTTTTAAAAGTCTAAACAGGTAAGATATGGTTTGCCTCAGTGATGCACTGCTATTTTTGATACAGTTAAACTGCAAGCTAAATAGCATAGAGTACAGGAGCAACTAAGCCGTCCATGACAAACATCATTACCTTTATTTAGTTACAACCATGAAATATTATGTCAGTGTTAGTGCTGCCCTCGACACTTTTTACGTTAGCTTATTTTGTGGCATTTTGCTTTTATTCGCTAACTTTCTGATAGAACAAAACATGCTGTTATCCAATTATGTGATTAGAATCTACACTGAGATGCAATTTGTCCCTGTTATGTTGTTGGACTTGTGAGCTCAGTGGAATGTGCTGTATGTGATAGATAGGTCTTTATTACCTGTGTATTAAAGAACAGGACAACACTGTCACTCTCCTGCTGTTTATACATGCACACTTCAGGAATAGTTAGCATCATGCTAAGGTGCCACAGGTGCTGTATAGAGCCTTTCATGTTTTATTCATAAAGTCATCAGTCATTCAGATCCAGAAAGGAATTCAGGAAAGAATTTTCAGACCTGGAGTAGATGTGATGTTACAATTAATTCATGGTCATTTTTTTCACAAGTAATGCATTTTTTCACACCACGAGTCTAAATTCCGAGTTACCATTTTCCACATGCAATGCACCTTTATTGATTTTTTTACGTGATTTCTTATACGATTAATGAAGTTTTAATTAGTTTTCATGTTCAACATTTCTGATATGATTCATTCACTTTTCACAAGTCATCTCAGCTTCACTTTTTTCAACATGGTAAAATCAGAAAAAATAGTTTTAGAAGTTCTCTGTGTATGACTCTCTCCTAAGTGTGAATGTTGCTCTTTATTTCATTCAGGACACTCACATGGTGACTAATGCCAAGAAGTAATAAAACAGAAACATGGTCATTCTGCAGCAGGTAAGAGTCTCTCCCTGTCTGTCGGAAAACACACTATACAATTGCATTTACTTCCCCAAGCTACTGATATAAATGTTAAATCTTTGTATTAGCCATATTCGTTTTATTTATTATTTTATTAATGACTATTTTTAAAATCATATATTTTCTGTTTATTTCCTTGTATTTTAGTCAGAGATTGTTTTTACTATTCCACATGTATGGAGTTTTACTGATATCCTTTCTCAATAAAACACGAACACATAACACATAAGAACAAGGTGCTAAAGAACAGACATGACAAAGTAAGGTGTAAAAATAAGATTCGAAAGGTTGTGGCAACAAAGCATGATGGAATAAAAAAAAAGATTTTAGTATGTATTTTAAAATATGTGTTTATTTTTGGTAATTATTATTATTCGTGTTTAGCTCTTTGAAAAACTTTTAATATATACAATATATATATGGCACCAGGACACCCTAGGTCGGAGGTCGATGATCGACTTTGTGGTTGTTTCATCTGACCTCCGGCCGTATGTCTTGGAGCGGAGCTGTCAACTGATCACCACCTGGTGGTGAGTTGGATCCGATGGCAGGGGAGGAAGTTGGACAGACTTGGCAGACCCAAACGTACTGTGAGGGTCTGCTGGGAACTTTTGGCAGAGTCTCCGGTCAGAGAGATCTTCAACTCCCACCTCCGGCAGAGCTTCAACCAGATTCCGAGGGAGGTTGGAGACATTGAGTCCGAGTGGACCATGTTCTCCACCTCCAATGTCGACACGGCTGCTCGGAGCTGTGGCCGTAAGGTCTCCGGTGCCTGTCGTGGCGGCAATCTTTGTACCCGGTGGTGGACCCCGGAAGTAAGGGATGCCGTCAAGCTGAAGAAGGAGTCCTATCGAGCCTGGTTGGCTCGGGGGACTCCGGAGGCAGCTGATAGGTACCGGAGGGCCAAGCGAGTGCCAGCCTGGGTGGTTGCGGAGGCGAAAACTTGGGTCTGGGAGGAGTTCGGTGAGACCATGGAGAAGGACTATCGGTTGGCCTTGAAAAAATTCTGGCAAACCGTCTGGTGCCTCAGGAGGGGTAAGCAGTTCCCTGCACACACTGTTTACAGTGGGAGTGGGAATCTGCTGACTTTGACTGGGGATATTCTTCGAGGATCTCCTCAACCCCAACGACATGTCTTCCACTGAGGAAGCAGTGGTTGTGGACTCGTCGATCCCCCAAGCTGAGGTCACTGAGGTAGTTGAGAAGCTCCTCAGTGGCAAGGCACCCGGGGTGGATGAGATCCGCCCCGAGTACCTCAAGTCTCTGGATGTTGTGGGGCTGTCTTGGTTGACACGCCTCTGCAACATCGCATGGCGGCTGGGGACAGTGCCTTTAGACTGGCAGTCTGGGGTGATGGTCCTTCTGTTTAAGAAGGGGGACCAGAGGGTGTGTTCCAACTACAGGGGGATCACACTCCTCAGCCTCCCCGGAAAAGTCTATGCCAGGGTACTGGAGAGGAGAATCTGGCCGATAGTTGAACTTCGGATTCAGGAGGAACAATGCGGGTTTCGTCCTGGGCGTGGAAGACTGGACCATCTCTATACCCTCACCAGGTTGCTGGAGGGTTCATGGGAGTTTGCCCAACCTGTCCACATATGCTTTGTGGATTTCGTCTGTGTCCCTCGTGGTGACCTGTGGGGGGTGCTCTGGGAGTATGGGGTCCGGGGCCATCTGCTAAGGGCTGTTTGTCCCTATATGACCGGAGCAGGAGTTTGGTTCGCATAGCTGGCAGTAAGTCAGGCTTGTTCCCAGTGCATGTTGCACTCTGACAGGGCTGCCCTTTGCACCGGTCCTGTTCATTATTTATATGGACAGGATTTCTAGGCGCAGTCAGGGGCCAGAGGGAGTCTGTTTTGGGGACCACAGGATTTCATCTCTGCTTTTTGCAGATGATGTTGTCCTGTTGGCTTCCTCAAATCAGGTTTGCAGCCGAGTGTGAAGCGGCAGAGATGTGAATCAGCACCTCCAAGTCCGTGGCCATGGTTCTCAGCTGGAAAAGGGTGGTTTGTCCCCTTCAGGTTGGCGGAGAGCTCCTGCCTCAAGTGGAGGAGTTTAAGTATCTTGGGGTCTTGTTCACGAGTGAGGGAAGGATGGAGTGGGAGATCGACAGGCGGATTGGTGTATCTTCTGCAGTGATGCGGTCGATATACTGGCCTGTTGTGGTGAAGAAAGAGCTGAGCCGCAAGGCGAAGTTCTCTATTTACCAGTCGATCTACGTTCCTACCCTCACCTATGGTCATGAGCTTTGGGTCATGACCGAAAGGACAAGATCCCGGATACAGGCGGCCGAAATGAGTTTCCTCTGTAGGGTGGCTGGGCGCTCCCTTAGAGATCGGGTGAGGAGCTCGGTCACTCGGGAGGAGCTCAGAGTAGAGCGCTGCTCCTCCACATCGAGAGGAGTCAGCTGAGGTTGCTCGGGCATCTGTTTCGGATGCCTCCTGGACGCCTCCCTGGGGAGGTGTCCCGGGCATGTCCAACTGGGAGGAGGCCCCGGGGAAGACCTAGGACACGCTGGAGGGACTATGTCTCTCAGCTGGCCTGGGAACGCCTTGGTATTCCCCCAGAAGAGCTGGAGGAAGTGTCTGGGGAGAGGGAAGTCTGGGCATCTCTGCTTAGTCTGCTGCCCCTGCGACCCGGCCCCGGATAAGCGGTAGAAGATGGATGGATGGATAAATGTGCTTTGTGCAAAAATTTTAAAGAAATGTTTTAGATATCGTTTTGACACACAGCACATTTAAATATTATCCTGCAACACTGGTTATTAATGGATTATTATTATTATGTGTATGTTTGGCTGGTAATATATTATTTGTTTTTTATTATGATGTTTTGTTTCAATTCTACTCGAGGTGTTGCGACAATCTAATCTCCTTCTCATGAATAAATAATTTCTTTCCCTCGCCTAACAAAATCATGGCTGTGCATTACTTTTATTAATAACTGATTTCACTAGTAGGGCTATGTACAAATGCCTTCACTTGATTATTATTATTATTATTATTATTATTATTATTATTATTATTATTATTATTATTATTATTATATTTAATCTTAGGGAAACATAGCTGTGTTTTCTGTAGGGAAGATTCGAGATTTGTCAAAGCTGTTTCATTTACTGAGTCATTGATTGAATTATTGATTTTTCTGTTCCAACAGGGGGATTATGTCTGGTTGGATCTCAAGACAGGCAAGCTATTCGACGTTCCAGTAGGAGCTGTGGTCAAGCTCTGTGATTCGGGCCTGATCCAAGTCTTGGATGATGAGGGTCAGGTGAGTGTTTAAGTAAGACAAGGACAAACAGCGGGCCAACAGATAGCTCTTCCTTCTTGTCACTTGACCTTCAGTGTGAATGATGCTGCAATGCAATGAGTGTATTGTGTGTTGTATGTCTGTGTGTGTGTGTGTGTGTGTGTGTGTGTGTGTGTGTGTGTGTGTGTGTGTGTGTGTGTGTGTGTGTGTGTGCAGGAGCATTGGATTTCTCCTCAGAATGCCACCAACATCAAGCCCATGCACCCCACCTCCATCCATGGTGTGGAGGATATGATTCGCCTGGGAGACCTGAACGAAGCCGGCATTCTCCGAAATGTCTTCATTCGCTACAACGAAAGGGTCATATATGTGAGTGTACAGTTTCTGAGTATGGTATAAACCACTATTGAATGAAAATAATCAACAACAGCATTTTGTTATGAAGTGACATTAATGTTAGCACCCCTAAAGTTGACTATTTTCCTACCACAACACGTTCTGATGTAGTTAATTCCTCCTAAACTACATCAAACTGTTCTAGTAATCACTTAGCAGCTATAAACAGTCGCTTCCACACCAGCCGCTTTTAATCAAATTTTGAAAAACTCCTCTGTCCTTAAGACTTTCCCCTGATGGAAAAGCTACTGACCGTTACACTATCGACTCCTTACATAACTTCAAAATAAAAGTCTCCATACAGTAATCTTCACTGTAGCAATAGATATAAGTGCTTCTTTGTTAAATATCTATCTATATATCTATTTATGTGAACAAGGTGTTTCTACTCAATCTATAACTAGTACGAGGGCATTAATATGAACCTGTGATCTTAAACCCAGTATTTCTAGTAGAAGGGGATGTAATTGAATTAAATCTATTTATTAAAATGATTTAATTTTATTGTCATGTCAGTGATTTCAGTCTTTAACCTACAAGCCGCTTGATGTACTATTTTCTTTCTTATTAATGTAAAGAAAATCAGATTGTTCATAAAAGTGACGCATGCTGTAAATAGTGAGCGTTTTTTTTTATATCAGACATTAGTTGTTTTTGTGCTCAGTAGTATGTGCTCAGATCAGCCAGATTTGCTAGAATATGACCTTTTCATCTAGGTTCACTCTCACATCACCATCAGCCATTTTTGACCACTGAAAATACTTGATGAAGGACAACATGTCCCTGACTGGCTTTGAGTTGTGCCTTAATCGAATTTAACGTGACTACCAATGCTTGTATTACATCGAAGACTACATCAGTCTGTTAAGGAAATTTAATCTTTATTTGTTTATTAAGTATCTAATAGACATCAGTGTAAACAGACAAGTAGACAACTCACATTCTGCTCTGTAAGCTCAATTTCTACCCTCTTGCAGACTACAGTATACGGTGTGTATTATGAACACAGAGGCAAGAGGTGATTTTCATAGAAAAATGACGATGGAGCTCAAATAATATGACAAAAAAGAACTTACATGCTGTCGGTGGATAGTTTATCCCACAGAGCCAATACATTCAGGTTCTCCTGATTCATTTTCAAGCCTGTGGGCATTTGAATCATGAATAATCCATGTAACACCTTCATGTATTTTATCCACAGAAATACAACAAAAGGAAATATGAATATGATGTCTACTTGTTCATGCATGCCAAATATACATGCCACAATCCAAGTCACAGACATCACATTTCCTCATTATTTTTTTTTTTCAATATTGTTTGATATCAACCCTATCATTACCCCAAGCTCTTGTCCTGTATCTTCGTGTTATTATGCATTGTGCTGCTGCCGCTACACTATTGGTTGGGCACATAAGAATATGTAAAAATTATTAAACAATATTTACATTTTTTCATTTTAGAATGCATTTAAGCGTTCATATACAAAATAAAGATCTCACTTATTTATGATTCACTAATAAATAATAATATTCTTAACTCACAAATTTTCACAGAATGTATTATTATTTATTATTATCTGGAATTATTACTTATTTATTACATACAGAAAACCAATATAGACATCATCTGATACTATACATGATACCATGTGACATTTCAGACATACACAGGGTCGATACTGGTGGCAGTGAACCCCTACCAGCTGCTGCCCATCTACACAGCAGACCACATCCGCTTGTACACCAATAAAAAGATTGGTGAATTGCCTCCGCACATCTTCAGCATTGCTGACAACTGCTACTTCAACATGCAGAGGAATAACAGGGACCAGTGTTGCATCATCAGGTACTCACGACACTAAAAATCACTGCACCGTGTTTAAAAGCAACGTTTACATAAAACTGAATTAATAGTCATTTACCTTTACATAAGTTACTGTATTTTACATACTGAGAATAATCTGTAGTTTACTGGCAGCTGTTGATAAAATTCTTGGTGTAAATTTCTGTCATTTTCATATTAACAACTTTATTGTTTTATTTCACTCAGAATAATTTTTTTTAATTTTAGAAATTTGGATAAAATCTGATTTAAATGGCAAGACGTGAAGACTGTAGACAGCTAAAAAAGATAAAACGACATTTATTAATAAAAGTTACACTCCATCCTAAAAGTTGAAGTTTACAGCAGATGCTAATGTATAATTTTATTAAAAAAAAGTTTTTATACTTTTTATCTTGTTTATGCCATAGTTACATTTCAATTTCAACTTTCTCCGCTGGAATATGTAAAGAAAAGATTTCCACTGTTCTGTAATGAAATGGACACAAAACAGCTTTACAGAAATATCTAAATTCAGGATAAAATGCAAATTGATGAGTTTACAGTATCTGTAATTTGCAAGCCAAAGGGAAGTAATCTTGAGAGGAACTAAAAAGGGAACCCATCATCATTTGAGTGACACTGGATAGTGTGTTTACAAAGCATTTCCTATTTAAAACTGTGGGATTATATGGACAAATACAGCAATTAACCTAACCGGGATATTGATTCTAGCTTTAACTTAAAGACTATCTTGTTGAAGTTAGCATCTGTTGACCTGAGTGTAAAGCTGTCTATCCAAAGCTATCTTCATGGTGTGTAAGTGGCACTGTACCATACACAGCAATTGCATGTATCTCCAGGCTGTCCTTGTCCTCCAAGTGATGGCACTCAGACCATTTAGCATTTAATATTGTTGAACATCATTGAAACAAATTGGTTCCTCACATGAGTTACATTATATCAGATATACTGTAGATATATTCTTTCTTATATGAAAGAAATTATGGAGAAACCACAAAGTGCAAACTCTTCTGCCCTGCCACTTTCCCATAATCGTACAGGTTTCATCTGTTACCCAATACTGACACTGGAGACTTTTCCATACATGTTCAATAAGTCTCTTAACACCCCCCCCCCCCCCCCAAAAAAAATTATTGTTGACTTAAATCAAACATTCGATGTGAATATGATGTTCACCACTAAATATCTCTGCATGTGTAATTTACCATGACAGAGATGCAGGTATTCAACTTTCAAGCTTGTTTCAGCAATTTAAATGACAAATACATATATATTTATTTATATTTATATATATATATTGATGTTAAATATTTATATATTTATACAAATAAATATATATATTTTTTTCACTGAAGGTAATGTGTGTTATTTGTTGACATGTTGTCCTCCCAAGTGGTGAGTCTGGAGCAGGAAAAACAGAGAGCACCAAACTGATCCTGCAGTTCCTGGCTGCTATCAGTGGACAGCATTCGTGGATCGAGCAGCAGGTTCTGGAGGCCAACCCCATCCTAGAAGGTCAGAAAGAGGACTTTGGTTGGCTTATATTAATCTACGGAGGATTGTACAAATTCAGAGGTAGACATCATGTCTGTTTAGACTTCCAAGGACGTGAGACAGACTCCTGACAGAGCGTTATTCAGAGATCTGTCTGAAACTGCTCTTCAGATCACCATATGGTAGACGATTCATTAGCATTCGTCTGCTCTCCAATATGTCTTCCATGTAACGTTCTCCTAATGTCTGACACAAAACACACACTTATCTATAGTCTATTTTTCAAACTTTGTACACCATTATACTAGATATAATGGTGCAGCAGGTCTCTGCCTTTGTATTTTTTTTAAATAACAAAAGCCTCCATAAAATGGATTTGTTGTTATTGTATTGCAGTCAAGTCAGCAGACGTCTTTTTTATTCTTTACAGCATTTGGAAATGCAAAGACTATACGCAATGACAACTCCAGCCGGTTTGGGAAATACATTGATATTTACTTTAACAAGAAAGGAGCCATTGAGGGGGCAAAGATCGAGCAGTACCTGCTGGAGAAGTCAAGAGTGTGCAGACAGGTAAGACGAGGTCAAATACAATTTACTGCATACGTACTGCAAGGTTTGTTTACAGTAATAGAATAAAAGGTATAAATTCTACCTACAGCTTGACAATGAAATACTTGTGATGTATGTGGGATCAGTGCGTTATATCATCAGGCCGGTTCGTTGGCCTAATTATTACACACACACACACACACACACACACACACACACACACACACACACACACACACACACACACACACACACACACGCACACGCACACCTATACCTAAAGACAAAGGGCTCCTGCATTCATGATTTCTCTCTTTTTTAAAGTACTTTAATTGGACAATGAGTCTGACTAATCTCCTTGTAGTTGTCCCCGAATTAATTTTTAGAATCAAGAAACAAAGTAATATAAAGGAGGCAATCAGATGGTGAACACTGATTGTGTGAGTGTATTGTGGATGTTGTAGCCTTGGGCAGCTATGTTTGTAGGTCTCAATGAAGGTTAGGACTAATGATGTTTTGCTCGTGAACAAATCTGTGTTTTTTAATGAATCTTTTAATTGAATTAATTGTTCTGGTACTGACTCATATTCTTTCACTTAAGTCCCATGTGTGAAACATGGTGGCTTTTTCCTGTTTGACTTTTTAATTAAAGACTGCTTTAGTGTCATTGTTTGAATGTATTAATCAACAAGCTCCTTACTTGTGACCTGCTGAATACTTGCAGTTTGTGTAAGGAAATGAATGATCAAGGTGAAGAAATAAGGATCTGCTGACTCACTGATGTCGACTTGGCTAACATACTGTATGCATGTTGTTGGTTCAGTTCAACACCCTTTCAACAAGAAGAGAAAAATGGTGGAATGAGTGTAGCACTATGTTTTGTTGGTACATTGTTCGTCACATTCTACATTCTACATTTGCATTTGTTGTTTGTAAATGAAGTTATTGAGTGAATGAAACAATGACTTATTATATTTGAAAAGATACTCGCTGGTGCCACTTACTGGTGCAATGACGTAACTTACGGATACAGGGTCGGTGAACGAATCATAAAATGATTCAAACAACGATTCAGTCAATAAATCAATATCCTTGGAATGAATCATATTTACCCACATTATTTGGGAGATGCAGTATTCAGTGGCCCTGTTTGTAGGTTGCAACGCAGATGCAAGCCTTAGTATGTCATTGGCATGAACCTTCTCACTCCAGTGATGGTGTGTTATGGATGTATCAAAGAAGCTGGCTGAAGATATCAGTTCTAATGGTGATCAAATCAAGGGGTGTTTGACTGTGTGTAATCACCTGACACAACTGGGAATGATAAGATTCATGAATCTACAGTCTGAGCTAGAAAGACATCAGCCCCAGCTTCACTTCTTCATACCATGTTGTGTATTTTTTTTTTTAAAAAAGGTGGATACACTTTTCCTAAAAACACATTCAAACCTGCCTCTGTCACTTCCATTACTGGCATTATATTGTTGTAATTTTGTTATTGCCTAAAACATACATCTAATACATATGAAACATTCAAAATAAACTGAGACTCCTTTTTTTAAGCAATATTTTTAGTTACTATAAGAAACATTCTGTACGATGTGCTAACACTGGAGACTCCTTCCATAAATATTAAATAATCATCTCCTTACAGAAACATTCAGCATGTCAACAATCACATGATTTTCTATGTGAAATAACAACAGGTTTTTAGCTTATTAGACTTAAAATTCACAGGGACTTCACAAAATATTGAAATGATAACAATTAAAATAATCTGTAATAACAATTCACTTTGGAGCCGTTACTAACAAGCTGCTGTTATTAAAAATAAATAAATGCCTTCTGACCAATCAGAATTGAGCACTGCTTTGGTGTAATGATTATTATTTTACACTTTGTCACGATAACAAATCTGCTAAGAATAAATGGAGTATAATCGACGTGATGAATGTCGATAAACACTATAGAAAAAGACAGATGCCTTTACTCTGGATATGGATGCAAATGTTTCCATCTTGCATATTGTCCTATTTATAGATCTATGTATTTGTATAGCAATGTTGCTAGGCTGTTATATTTTAGCAATTTTGTAATGTAGTTTATTTTAATGTTTACATGTAAACCAATATGTTCTGGGATTTTATAAACTCAGAGAGTTTTCCATACAGGCTCCAGATGAGAGAAACTACCACATCTTCTACTGTATGCTGCAGGGTATGAACGCAGAGCAAAAGACTAAGCTAGGATTGGGTCAGGCTTCAGACTACACCTATCTGACCATGGTGAGAGACTGCTGTCTTATCAGAACAAACCACTAACTTGTGTTTAACTGCATGATTGGAGGTGGTGTGATGTTTTTATAAATAACAAAGAGCATATTGCTTGTGTCCACTGTGTTCTCCACTGTGTCCTCTCATCTTTGATTGTCCTGCAGGGCAACTGTACGGTGTGTGACGGCCGGGACGATATGAATGTAAGTGATGTGCTGGATGAAAGATAGTGAGGACATCTTTCATCCATAGAAAATAAACTGAATTCCAGCAGCTTGTTTTGACTGATTCAGTATTCCATATTTCCTGGATTTACTGTATGTATGGATGTGCTCTAACTTTCCAATCAGAATGAATTAAACTAATACAACTACTGTATGAATTAAGTAGATCTTAAAGAAACCATGCTGTATTAAAACATTGTTAATATACACAATAAGCACTTTTGCTAAAACTTGAAATGAATAAAATGAATCTGCATTTGGTGCATTTGATATGAAGGAGTACTTGAGCATCCAGTCAGCGATGAAGGTCCTGATGTTCACAGACACTGAAAATTGGGAGATCTCCAAGCTGCTGGCTGCCATTCTGCACATGGGCAACCTGCACTTTGAGGGTAAGTCAGAGTGCACGAAAAGCTACAAAATTAAATCATCTCAGCTGTGCACTGTTGATTGATGTGTTATTCATTTATTCACAGCTCGGATGTTTAAAAACCTGGACGCTTGTGTAATTGTTTGCTCACCTGCCCTGGCCAGGGCAGCAGCTCTGCTTGAGGTGAGGGGTGAATGAAGTGGAGGAGGATTTGTGTGTGTATGTGTGTGTGTGTGTGTGTGTGTGTGTGTGTCTCTCTCTCTCTCTCTCTCTCTCTCTCTCTCTCTCTCTCTCTCTCTCTCTCTCTCTCAACATTGTTCCTCAGAAATTCTCAACCTGATGTTCTAACAAAACAAGACTTTGATCAAAGGAGTGCACCAAAAATGCTAAGGAAATATTCTACTCACAGAAAACATTATTAGCATATGTGAATTATCTTCTATACAATTCCCTGTACTATGGAAATAATAACAGCAGCAGTGCATTTATAATCTGTGATTTGATTTGCAGGCAGAACTACTGTTAGAGAGAGAGAGAGAGAGAGAGAGAGAGAGAGAGAGAGAGAGAGAGAGAGAGAGAGAGAGAGAGAGAGAGAGAGACTGAGTGTGTTGTGTGTGTGTGTGTGTGTGTGTGTGTGTGTGTGTGTGTGTGTGTGTGCAGCTACATCTGTGATTTACCCAAACAAAGAATATTTCTACTGCATGGGTTCCACCTCTCCCTCTTAATTCTTGCTCTGATTTCCCTCCATGATTATCCTGGTGGGAGGGAGTTCTCAACGCTGATAGAGGAAAGGAGCAGAGGGAAGTTGGATATAAATGTAGTCATTAGTAAGACTCAGCTGGTGTTATTAGAGCATGAGCACAGCGTGGGTAAAGCCTTCACTCTGCCGGCCTGCAGCTCTTCATCTTCTCACAGTCAGCTGTGTGAAAGTCTGAATCCAGAGTCAACATGCTCACAGAATGTAGTACAGTAGTTGCATCTGCCCCCTGGTGGCAAAAGGCATAGCTGTATTAAGAATCGATTGTGTGTGTGTGTGTGTGTGTGTGTGTGTGTGTGTGTGTGTGTGTGTGTGTGTGTGTGTGTGTGTGTGTGTGTGTGTGTGTGTGTGTGTGAGAGAGAGACTCGATAAGAGGAAAATACTGCAACTAAATGTAAAAACCTAAAGGTTTAACAATACGATAATAATATATATTATATAATAATATAATAGTACAATATGTCAAATATTTGTCTTGATGAAGATTTAAATTTGTTTTCTGTAAATCTTTTGGCAGCCTATTTTGAATATGTATTACAGATGGTTGAATTTCTATAAATGTCCTTTCTAAATGGACAAGTTTTCCTTCATTTTCCAACTAAAAGTCAAAGTCCCTATTTTCCCTGTTCTCCCCATGTTCTTGTGTATATGTTCTTTTTCAGACATAATGGACCTATTAAATGAAAATAATAGATACAGCAATCTTAAGATAATCTAAAGATAAAAACTTTTGTCTCATAACCAGACATTCACAAGGATATTATTAAAAACTACTAAACTAGCTAGTTTATTTAAACTGATCCCAAAAAATGCCCAAAGAAAATATACACTTTGCAACAATTTTTTATGCTAAATAAAATCTGAGAGAAATTATGTATGCACTAAAATATTGGCCAATATATAGGTTTATCCAAACATGTTTGCTTGTATAGGTGGACTCCAAGGATGTAATGACGTGTTTGACCACTCGCACGCTCATCACTCGAGGAGAAAGTGTATCCATGGCACTCAGTGTGGACCAGGGGTTTGACGTACGCAATGCTTTCGTCAAGGTTGGAGACCTTCATCCTGCTGCTGCTTTTCTTTAGCACAACTCTGACCTTTTTGTTATAGAAATATGATCAACAATGTGAAGTCTCTGTGATCCACTTCCACTTATATAATCTTTTTAATTTCTGATTTCATTTCAATTCTAGTTTATTTTTAAACTTTTTTTTTTGCCAGCATATAGTTTATCTATTTAGAGTTACATTTAATGTAGTGGCATGCCCACGATTGCAGCCATTTATTTATTGTTAGACTTCAGTTATACACCATACGACAACCTGTGAAAGTTTTAGCTATTGAAAGGTTAAGATATTAGATCATACTCATTTATATAAACTTGTGATTTGTAGCTGCACTATTGTAAAGGTGAGTTGGTGTTGTGCTTAATAATCCACAATAATAATGACACACTAGTAAGAAACATTAATTTAAAAATGTGATATGATAACTTTTAATTTTAGGGAATATATGGAAGGTTATTTGTGTGGATCGTGGACAAAATCAATGCTGCCACCTACAGAGCTCCACCCACTAAAGACAAAGTCATCCACAGGTCCATTGGGCTGCTTGACATCTTCGGATTTGAGAATTTCACTATCAACAGGTTTGTGGTAATCTCTCTACCCTGATGATGTTTTTGAGCTTTTTCTCTTTTTCTCTGATTACTGTGTTTTGTTTCTTTGGCCAGTTTTGAGCAACTGTGCATCAACTTTGCCAATGAGAATCTGCAGCAGTTCTTTGTGCAGCATGTTTTCAAGCTGGAGCAGGAGGAGTACAACTTGGAGCACATTAACTGGCTGCACATCGAGTTCACGGATAACCAGGATGCGCTGGATATGATCGCCAACAAACCTATGAACATCATCTCGCTTATTGATGAGGAGAGCAGGTTCCCCAAGGTAAGAACGGGACTGACACGTGGAAGAGCTGGAATTTTGGAAATAAGCATACAGTAATCAACACATAACTACAGCTACATAACAGAGACATACGGTATATGATCTTCTGTCAGTAATTCCAAGATGAATCATTTAACTTGTCTTTTAATGCGATGATGCTTAGATTGGCATGTACAGTGAAAGATACATGTTTGATAGCAGCTGATGGAAGTGAACAGCTCTAAAATTTAACAAAATAGACTTTGTATTAAAACTGAAAAGGTGAATCTCCTGCTCACATAATTGCACTTCTGTGATTATACAGCACATACAGAAGGGAATGATTTATAATCACACACACCAGGGTCACCCAGATGAGGACAGTTTCCTCTGGTTTCTGTCAAAGTTTCTTCCTCATGTCATCAAGTTTTGACTTATCACCGCTGCCTCTGGCTTGCATATTCGGGATAAATTTATAAATGTGTACATTATGTATCTTGAATTTTTAAGAATATATATTAAATCTAGATATTTAAGTGTATAATTCTACTTAACTGTCTTAATATTTAATTTGCTAGCTCATATTGGTCATGGGCCGGCTTTGTGTTCTGATGTCTGAGTTTTGACAAGTATATTACCATGTATATTATAAATCCCCCTTTTTTCAGTGAAAAGTTTTTTTTTTATTAATTGAATGATGATTTGCTTAGTGTCACTAATGGTGTTGTCAGGATTAACGAGGCACATAATGGATTTCCTGTGATTAAGTTAGGATGAGTGGAGGTGTGATAAATAAAGATTTATTAGACCTATAACTTGTGTCCAGATTGAGCTTTGAGACTATTTTACACAAAGATTTGTTCTTGGTATTGCTGTGTGTTTTAAAAGCATGATTTCCTGTTGTTTGTATGTTTTGTTTAGGGAACTGATGCCACCATGTTGTACAAACTCAACTCCCAGCACAAACTCAACACAAACTACATCCCTCCTAAGCACTGTCACGAGAGCCAGTTCGGCATCCAGCACTTTGCCGGTGTGGTCCATTACGAAACCAAAGGTACCTCACAGGCTTGCTAATCCTTCTGTTGAATGCTAAATATTATACTAACTACTGAACTCATTTTAAACTGGTTATCCTGCTATAGCTGATTTATTCTGAATGCTTTTCGAGGTAGTTAACATTATGCTAAATTGACATTTTACTCCATAGCAAACAGCTCCATAGCAACCAGAAATACCCACAATCTTTCAACCTTCTATGCTAGCTAGCTTTAACTGTCAATAAATGTAGCTAATACCGTTGTAATGTGGTCGTTGTGGTGTATTTTAAGAGGTTTGGTTTCTATTAAATAAGAATATGAGTATCTAATGCTGAAACACTACTTGATTTATCTTCTGATGCTAACTAGCTTGCAGGTGATGATTTTACCGAGACTAAACTACAGCAAATTTATTCATGAAATCCATGACTGAACTTCAACAACTGACATCAAATCAGTTCAAGGTCCACACCTTGAGCGCTGCATAGCAAAGCATAGCAAAGCCTGAATAATCAGGGGAGCATATGAGTGTTAACATATATGAGTGATAAAATATATTAATGATACATAACATCATGAATTTCTGTCTCAAGAAGATTCGGACATTCAAAGAGAAGCCGACAGCTACATGTGGTGTTTGAGGACAACAACCTCCAAATTAAAACAAATTGTCAGACTGTATATGACTATGGAAAGTGTATTATTCATAATAACACTCTCCAGTGTTTATAACGATTTATAATCACATCCTCTAGTGAAGATGAGGTTCACTTTTTGAGTCTAGTTCCTCTCAAGGTTTCTTCCTCTTCCATCTAAGGGAGTTTTTCGTTACCACAGTCACCACAGTCGCCCAGACTTGCTTACTGAGGATATATACAAAGACATTCAAATATAAGTCAAATATTAATCTTAAACTTTTGTACAATATGAATCTTTGTATAATATGAAACATTTTGTACTATTTTTCTTATGTTCTGGAAGGCAGCTTATGACAATGTCCATTGTTAAAACGCTATACAAATAAACTTGAATCGAATTGAACATAACATTAACAATAACTGTTATATGAATAAACGATTCCAAAGGGTTTTATTCCTGTTTCATGTTTTACCACAGCAATTTCAATGACAATGACACATCGTTCTTTTTATCCATTTATAGTTACAGTTCATGTCATGGATTGTCCAAAAAACAAGTTCACTTATGTTACTTACTGTACCTAGAAGCTGCGAACTGTCATTTTTCCTTCGAGTCTCTTTATTAGTTTAAGGTAATAAGACAAAAAAAAAAAAAAAGATTAGCTTTGCTGCTGAATTTAAAGTTGCAGCTTTACCTCTGATTGTTACAAAGCACTCACACTGGAGACTCCTTCCCTGAAGGAAAGAAACATCACTACATTAATATCTTTTTTAATCACAGTGTCTGACATACAGGTTCCTTTCTAAGTTGTTGCAATAAAAAAACATTTTTTTTAAACAAGAGCATTAATTTAAATGACATTTTCTGGAGCTATGTCCAGAGCTGTTTTTCTATATATTAATCAACACGTTCTGACCAATCGGATTAGAGTATTCAACAGCACCATATAGTATAATGATTCATTCATAGATGGATGTAAAAATAAATAAATAAATAAATAAATAAATAATTTCTCTTGGTTAAATGCTGTTTATTTGTGGTAATTACAGTGTGATCCACTTATCTTGCACTTACTGTAAGTGTCTGCTCTTATCTCAACAGGTTTTCTGGAGAAGAACAGAGACAGTCTCCACAGTGACATCATTCAGCTGGTGCACTCTTCCAAAAACAAGTTCATCAAACAGATCTTTCAGGCTGACATCGCCATGGTGATGCCCTTTTCTGACACTTTATCCTGCATTTTATATGCCTCCATTAACTTCACTTCACGAACACATCACTCACAGCAAAGTCAGGCTTGAGTTTCTGTTGACGAATAGCTGAAGGACTGTGCTTTTCAGACAGAATATACACTTTTCCCCCTTTAGTTCTTTAGTATTGGCACTTGCCCGGTCTCACACACTAACACTTTTTCAGCACAGAGATGTCAGGCTTTATTTGTTTGTGTGTTTATTGTTTATCATGCAATGTTTTTTGGCTAACGCTAATCTCTCTTGGCTGAAACTCTGTCTCTTCTAACTTCAGTCATCTCTCTCTCTCTCTCTCTCTCTCTCTCTCTCTCTCTCTCTCTCTCTCTCTCTCTCTCCATATCATGCCTCATTCTATCTGTCCTCAGTTTCTCTGTGGCTATGTGCAGACCACCATATCCTCTCAGCAGGTAATCGGTGGTTGTGTGTCCATGTATGCTCCCTGTCCTCAGCACTAACAGTCTGTATCTCTGTGTCATTAATCTACAATGCTCTCTCAGCTGTCTTTTTCCCTCAAAACTCATTCCTGTGGTTGATTTCTCAGTGGAAAGCAGCTCTCGCAGTAGTGTAGGGGCATGATTTAATAAACCCACCATTGGCATTCAGTAGGGAAATGTTAGTCATCGACTGGAAGTGAGAAAGTCAAAGATGGTTCTGGTTCGAGTTCAAGTGCAATGTGGCTTTTTTTTTTTTTTTGCAGAAGCTCAGTTGGTATAAGAATTTCCTGGCACTGAATGAGCTAGAGGAGGGGATTAAAACTTCCAAACTGAGTTTTGGCTTTTTTTTTTTTTTTTAATATATCTGCCCATCTGAGCTTTTTCTTTATTATGCTACTGCAAAACAGAGAGATACAGACAGAAACTCAATGAGTCCAATATCTGTAAAGGACAGAAAGTCAAACATGAGAAGAGAAAAGCATGAAAGGTTGCTCTATGTAAGACAAAGACGGAAGCTTTGGAGGAAAGGAATGATTGAGGTGAATACAAACCCTGTACACTTTTTAGTTAGAAAGTGTGTGCATATACGGTATTTGTGTGTTTGTGTTTTGTGCACCATTGTGTGTATGTGTTTGTAGTATGTAATTGCAATAGTGAGCTCTCTCTCTCTCTCTCTGTTTCTTTTTAAAAATGTCATACACTTCTGTTAAACTTGTGCTAATCTGAGTGTGTGTGTGTGTGTGTGTGTGTGTGTGTGTGTGTGTGTGTGTGTGTGTGTGTGTGTGTGTGTGTGTGTGTGTGTGTGTGTGGTCAGGGTATGGAGACTCGGAAGCGTTCTCCGACCCTGAGCAGTCAGTTTAAACGCTCCCTGGAGCTGCTCATGAGGACTCTAAGCACGTGCCAGCCCTTCTTCGTGCGCTGCATCAAACCCAATGAGCTCAAAAGACCGATGGTGAGTCTAAGCCTGGAAATTTGCTCCACAAATACCCAATTGACCAGGGCATGTTTCATAATAAAGTTTGCATCCTTTAATTTCTTGTAAAGAAATTAAAGACTAAAGTAGCTAAGAAGGAAGAGTAAGGAAATGTAGCCACCACTTTAGGAGCATGCAGTATTTGGATTGGAATGATATCATCTGATTCACTGATTTTAAGCTTTAAGCCATACCTCCTGCACTGGAGTTTGTTGAGGAAAAAGGTGATTTTTGAACTCTTGGATGTTCTTTTTGCTCACATTTAGAAAGTGTGGCACAGTGTCAGAAGTCACATCCTTAAGAACACAATAAAATTAATTTTCTTAATTCAAATGCATGCAATCTTTCTTCAAACACCAAGCATATCAGACTGCACTTGAGATAAATACTTCTACTACTACTAATAAAAAAATTTCCTCTGAAGTTGTTTGATAGGGGTTTGTGTGTACGGCAACTGAGGTATTCAGGAATGATGGAGACCATTCGGATTCGCAGGGCCGGATATCCCATACGCTACACCTTCGCTGAGTTTGTGGATCGTTACAGGGTCTTCATAGTGATGGTCAAACCGGCCTATTTACAGGTAACAGGACAGCATAGTGAATCATCTTGCAGCTGGGTCGAGCTATATAGGTCATGTGTTGTGACCTGTTTATAAGCTTACTTTGCACTACTTTATACTTAAGACATAACGTCCAAGACTTTGAAATGTACTGACATGACTTACTGCTAATTTACCTCAACACTGCCGAATCTGCAAATCTGACTGATCAGAAGGTGTTGAGTATTGTTTTATATGACCCTTTTACCAGTGCACTGAAATTGACACTGGACATTTTAATCAATATTGTTTATACATCTAGACAGTTTCTGTGAATTATTAAGTGAGTCAGGACGCTGTTGGCTTTGTTGCGATGTTTTTTCCTTTGTTGGGAAACCTTACACAGAATTTTTGTGTTTGAAGATAACATCTTCAAATTGTAGATGCTCACGAACAAGCACTGTTGAGAGAAACAACAAAACAGGAGCAAATGAGCAACATCCTAGTAATTCCCATTGTGTATGATGGATGTGCCACATAAACAGATTAAAGGCTGTGTTATTTATTTATTTTTATTTTTTTTATAAATGTTAATTTTGTGAAATTATGAAATTATCTTTAAGAAGACATCTATTTAGCATTTATGGAAGGAGTCTCCAGTGTCAAGTATTAAACAAGACAAATGGTGGTATTTAGCTAGAGAGGTCAGGGAGAGAAGACCATCAATACAATATACAATATACAATAGGAACTCATTTGTCTCAGGAAACTCAGCATTAACTTGAACTAGAAATGAATCAAACACACATATGATGTTATTCTTTGATTAGAATTGCTGTGGTGTAATAAGAATAAAAAACACTCTTCAGGGTGCTTGCAGTAACATCACATTTTGTTGGGCCGTGTCAAACCATCCCATCCTTTTATTATTTTCTTATAACCAAACACCCCCAAGTGTTTTGCTCAACCACTGACTTATTTATAGGAGGACCTGCGAGGGACTTGTCGGAAAATAGCAACTGCGGTCCTGGGACAGAACGAAGACTGGCAGATAGGAAAAACAAAGATCTTTCTTAAGGTTTCTGTGATTTCACAAACTATTTTATATTTGTTTTTGTCTCTTAAAAAACTGCAATAACATCACAAGTCTAGACAATCCATGAAGCTGATTATAGAATTGTTTGTATTGTGTGTTTATGTTGTAGGATCAACATGACATGCAGCTGGAGATTGAGAGGGACAAGGCCATCACAAACAAGGTCATTTTTATTCAGAAATCAGTGCGTGGAAGGAGAGAGAGGTAATGAGACTAAAACTGGGGATGGAAACATGAGAAGATACTGTGTGTATAAAATGTATGTAACCAGTGATTTTTTTTCTTTTTTTCATACAGGGTCAATTTTCTAAAGGTTAGGAGATCAGTAATATTGATTCAGAAGATGTGGAGAGGATATATCTGTAGAAAGAACTATCGAGTGGTATGGATTTTTTTTCTTGTCTGTCTCTGTATGTCTGTCTGTCTGTCTGTCACAGTGGAGGTCCAGCACAATCTGGGGATCCTGTGTACTAAACCTGTGACCTGTTTGTTTTTTTATTAAATTCAATCATAACTATGAAAATGGTCATTCAAAACAAATACATCTTACAGATTTCATAGAAAAATCCACAAACAGTTGTGGACTTAAGCAGCTTTTCCAGTTCCCTAACAGTGATACTGATAGGAAATATACTGCATGTAAGCATGACATAACAAGCCCCTCAACCTTCACCCCACAATTAAGTAAGTGCACATGGCATGGAACGCTATACGTCAATAGACATGTGGACAATGGTGGCTCAATGGTTAAGGTGTTGGACTGATTGGGAGGTTGTGAGTTTGAATCCCAGGGACACCAAGCTGCCACTCAGGGCCACTGAGCAAAGCCCTTAACCCTCAGTTGTTCGGCTGTATAAATGTAAACTGCTCTGGATAAAGGCGTCTGCCAAATGCTGTAAATGTAGACACAAATAACATTCACACTGCTCTGATAACTTTGGAAACCATCATTATATCTTTCACAATTGTGTTCCTTTCTGCACTTTCCTGAATTCCTCTACAGGGGATTAATAAAGGTTCATCTCTCATCATCACTTGTTTCTACCTACCTACAGTACCTACAGATGTACAATAATGAGTTTCGGTGTAGCATAAGGCTAGATTTAGTAGGTGTAGCAGACATTTTAATAATTTTACATAAATCAGTCTAGATTTACAAGTTATGGTACAACGTAAGCATCTGTGGTACACCAAAAACTCCCAACATATAGTAAAGGATTTTTCACCCTAAACAAACCTGTAGTTAAGCTCAATCATGTATCTGTGAGCAGAGAAATCACCAAACTGTGCTGACTTCCATCCACTTGAGTTTTCTTCCCCTTCATCTTCAATAAATTTATTCCCTTAATATGAATCTTTTTCTCCGTCAGATGTGTGCAGGTTTCTTGAGGCTGCAAGCCGTCTGGAGGTCCCGGAAATATTCTTTGATGTACAGAGAGGTCAGGAAATGCATCATTCTGCTACAGGGTCAATGTCGAGGCTTCCTAGTGAGGCAAACGTTCTGGAGACGTGTAAATGCAATCCGGATTATCCAGGCTTACACTCGCGGTATGATCGCACGCAGACTGTGCAAGAGACTCAGAATGGAGGTAAAGCACCACGGCTGCTTTTTGGAAGTGGACTGGAGCAAGATCATTAGAATAATCTATTTAAAAATATGCTTAAGTAAACTTAAAATGTCAGTTGTATGTAAATAATATTTAGCTAATTGTTGGATACTTATAGATAATTATTAACATATAAAGAGCATGACATACGGGTCTTTAATAAATAAAATAGGTACAATGGTATTTACTGAAGTATATGACTACTGTAGGTACTTCAGAATGCACTGCTATAAGAAAATACTGTGAGCTGTGTCACATCACCCCATTTTACTGTCACATCACCCCCTTTTTTTGCCATGTTGCCATGTTTCAGTCCTTACAGTCTCTAGCTTAGTTTATTCCTGTCATCCAGCACTCAGTACATTTGTCCATGTGTACCCATGTTTGTGCAGAGGCTAAACAGGCTGGAAGCCGAGAGGCAGCGTCTGGTCGAAGAGGAGGAGCTGAGTAAGCAGATGACGACGCGCAGGGCTCGAGCCGAGGCTGACAGGAAGCACCAGGAGCGCTTGGCTGAGTTGCACCGTGAGCAGGAGGAAAGGAGGCAGGCTGAGCGTGAAGAGACTCGTCGAAAGAAGGAGCTGCTTGAGCAGATGGAAAGAGAAAAGCAGGAACCTGTCAGCGATTCTGACATGGTGGATAAAATGTTCGGCTTTTTGACCAGCTCCAACTCGCTCCTGAACATGGAGGTTGAAGCACCTGCAGGATTTGAGGTGGAGTTTAACTCACCTGTCCTATTCAGTGTCCTCTTTATTATCAGATATATCATATAAGTGAATAATCTTCTGGTAGTCCAGCAGCAGGATTTTGTGCTCTCATTGCTGTAGCCTGGGTTCGATTCCCGGGCAGGGAGTAATGAGGATATATGTATGCGTATTAAATATATCAATTGTAGCTGCATGTAAAATTGATCTGTAATTACACATAATAGAGATTAAAGAAATTAGAGAAAAAAGTGAACTGAATAGAGTAATATAAGGACTGAATACTTTTATATGATGCTATAGGAATTGCTGACATAATACTACAGGAAGGAGCTTGATCATTTGTTTTTACTATCCGTATCAGATTCTATACTGTATTACACATACATGGAACAGTAAACTGTAGATGCTTTATTTGTATATAATCCATGCAGGAAGAATTGTCAAAGTTATATTTGTTTGTGTGTGATAGGATCTGGAGAACGTCCACAAACACTCTGAAGAGGACAGTATTGAGACCCTTCCTCGTGCTGATGAGGAACAAGAAGACTTGTCAGAGTACAAGTTTGCAAAGTTTGCCGCTACCTACTTCCAGGGCAACACGACCCACACGTATGTTCGCCGGCCCTTGAAACAACCTCTGCTGTACCATGAGGATGAAGGAGACCAACTAGTGAGAAATGAGAAATTCTACTTTTATTTTTTCTTAGAATAACAAACTTAGAAATGATCTGATACTTTTTATAAAATACATTTTTTTACACGACGCTGGGTTGCATGAATAACCCCATGTTAATTATTAGCATAACCCTATATTTCTGGATAGTTTTGCATATTCAGGATTATTTATGGCCATGATAGGAATCGAAATACATTAAGACATTTTTAATCAGTGAAAGCTTAAGCTTTGGTTGAAAAATCACAGAATGTCCTGTGATATGGTGGAAGAAATGAAATCTATAAGGTGCCTTAGACTCAAGCTTTAACACAATATGCTGGGCTCTCAGCTAATCATGTGATGTTTCTGCCTGTTCAGGCTGCTCTGGCTGTGTGGGTGACTATATTGCGGTTTATGGGTGACATGCCTGAGCCTAAATATCAACTCAGCCTCGGTGACGGCAGTGAGAAGATCCCAGTTATGACCAAGATCTACGAGACTCTGGGCAAGAGGACCTACAAGAGGGATCAGCATGCCCTGCAGAGAGCAGACGAGGTGATCACATGGCCATTGAAACTTTACCTAGTTCTGATTTTTTTTTGCCGTTAATTTTGCTTTTAAATAGATTTGAACCATTTAATTATAATAGCACACCCAATTAGTGCAAGTCATTTATATCACAGGATATTTATGGCATTTGGCAGACATGACATTTATCTCATTTATACAGCTGAACAATTGAAGGTTAAGGTCCTTGCTCAGTGGCCCGACAATAACAGCTTGACAGTGGTGGGATTTGAAGGACAGTTGAATGATCAGAATATAAAATGTTATATCGGTCAGTTCTTTGTGTCTGTTAGAGTTGAAGCTGTTTCTTTTAAGTTTACTGCCAGGACAGAGGACTATCTCTGAAACACAAGAAGCTTCTCTTTTTGTCTTAACTTCAAGAGATGCTTGAAAAAAGAGAAGAAAAACCACTATCTATAACTTCAGAAATGTAACATTATATGGATTAACAGTATGACTCATCTTTATTTTTGATATTTGATATTTTTAAAATTCTGTAAAAGTATATAATAATTGGAGGAAGACAATTTAAAGGAAATAGTAACTCTGCTTCATTATATATAATATAACAAAACCTTATTGTTGAATAATTTCTTAGAAAAGCACATTTCACAGAATTTTCTGCTTTACATAACATCTAATATTCCACACACCCACTTTTTATTTTATTTTATTGAAAAATCAACAAACAAGAATGTATACAGAAATTCTCCATTTTCCCTTTTTAAACAACAAAGCGCAAACACCCACACACATGCGCACGCACAAACACCCCACATCCCCCTGTTAAAACAACTGAAGAAACGGAAGAAAGGTTATGCATACGGTCCAATTTTTGACCGAATTCGAACTTTAATCAGGTATCACCCGTAGTCTCCTAAAATAAGAAATAACAGGATGCCACTTGCAAAAAAAGGTGTCAGTTGAACCCCTCAGTGTATATTTTATTTTCTCCAACTTAAGAAAAAACATCAAATCCTTAAACCACTGAGAGCTGGAGGGACATCTTATTATCTTATATCTTATCCAGTGTAGAAGTATACAACGTCTGGCCCAAACACCCAACTTTTAATAAAGCTGTTTTAATAAAGTATTACGATTCCCGACACACTCAGAATCAGAAACAAATCACTGCCTGTGCTGACATGAATTGGTTGTCGTTTGATTCGACATTAAAGAGTACATAAAAATACACGTTCCGACAAAGCAGTAGATACAAATTATTCATTGGAAAGACAACAGACATTGCAACAGCTGTTATGATTACACAAAGACAGGACAAGAGACATAAATGTCAGTGTTTGCAAACTACAGTGGAAAATTTTTGAGCTGGATCGAGAGCTTTGAGGTGATTCATTATTATCCTCCTGACTTCTGGGAATGCTTTCCCCTAAAGGTTGGAGCATGGCTTTTGGATTTGTCCATTCAAATCAAGTCAAGAAGTTTCTATTTTCATTTTAACCATATACAGCTGACGCACTACATGGTGAAATGAAACAACATTCCTCCAGGAACATGGTGCTACATAGAACACCGAGCTAAGGACAGAAAGTAAGTTGTCCTAGCCACATGAAGTGCACCGTGTGCAACCTAGGGCTGACAGTGCGAGACAGATAGACAATATAAAACACATCAAGACAAAAAACAAGATAGCGCCAACCAGTGTGCATACTGAACATTGCACAAAACATTGTGCAAATTTATAGAGTTGTGCAAAATAGGGTTGTGAACACATGTCAATGCAAACATATACTGTATACACTTCTGTTAGAGCTGCAATTGGGTAAGGTGTTGAAATTTGTTGTGCAAAGTACACCCCAAAGGACTGTTTAGCCACAGGAGCATTGGTGAACTTGAACATTGGTGTTGGATAAGGAGGATTGGTGGACAGTCAGTATTCCAGTTCATCCCGAAGGTGTTCAGTGGGGCTGAGGTCAGGGCACTGTGCAGTACACTTGAAACTTCCATGTCGAACTTGACAAACCATGTCTTCATGGAGCTTGCTTTGTACACAAGTCTTGCCTGGAAGAGGTTTGAGACCCTTATTTCCAGACAAGAGAAACAATACTAGATAATTGTGAGTTTTTTGGCCCACATATGGGTGTGAAATATGTTTGGCCCTACAGTACACTGTATATATTTGTAAGTTTCAATAGAGTAGCTAAACACACTGTCTTGAATGTTTATGCCGTGCACTAAATACACGTTGTGTCCTGTTATTTCTCTTTCAGACTTCTGTTATTGACAGTCAGAAGAAGAACAGCATCAGGCATAAGTTAGTGTCGCTCACACTGAGGAGGAAATCAAAAATCACTGAGGAGGTGAGATCAGTGTCCACAGTTTGTTTACCACATTTATAACAGTGTCAGTGAACTGTTTCAGGTTGACATTATAACAAGAAGAGATCCAGCAAATTGTTCAGCCAAAAAATTTACCGTATAATGTTCCTTTATACGCTGAATGTAGTCAATCACTTAATACAGGATAGAGGTCTGGTTCATACAGGTTCAAGTTCTCATCTTCACTTTGCTCTGGATCACAGAGGCAGCAAAAATAAAAATAAAAGAATTTTATAGCCACTGATTTAGTATTGTCAGGTCCCCGGACGGAGGTGGTGCGGAGACAGACCCGTACGCAGGATAGCTTCAAATGATAGGGGTTTAATACATTAGGAAGACAAACATATACCACACTACACAGGGAACAAACAATATTATCAATGAAGCTGCGCTGCCTACTGCAACGCGGCTCACATATATAGCGACACGGACAATCACACACAATGGGGAACAGGTGTCATGCCCGGGAGGAGCAGACAAAGACGGGGTAATCACGTGACATAAACAAACACAAACGCACATGGCCATAAGTCTGCGCAGATCCATCACGGATCTGCGCTAATCCCTAACAAGTATAGTGTCTCAAAAAAGGTGTCATTCGGTTATTTAAAAAAGCACAAACAAATACACACGAATGTTGGAATATTTTTTCGTCATCTGGATTACCAAACAATTTGTACCAAAGAACATCAACACTGCAGCATGTATGATTTAAGAGTAATATTCTTGTGAATAATGCTCATGCTAAATAAATGTAATGCAGGTGCTAAGAAAGAATAATAATAATAAATATACACACGTTGTCTACTTCATTAGGAACATCTGCGCACTTGCACATTCGTGCAGATATATAACAGTCAGTCATGTGGCAGCAGCACAATGCATCATATCATGCAGCTATAAGCCAAGAGCTTCAGTTAATATTCACATTAAACATCAGAATGCAGAAAAAATGTGATCTTTGTGACTGGCTTAGTTGTGGGTACCGGATGGGTTGGTTTGAGTATTTCGGAAATTGCTGATTTTCTAGGATATTTTTAAATACAACATTTTCTAGATTTTACACAGAATGGCGCAATAAAATAAAATAAAATAAAATACATGGTTGATGAGAGATTAAAGGAGAATGACCAGACTGATCTGAGCTGCCAGGACGTCTATAGTTACCTCGTTAGGTATATTATTAGATAATATTTTAGATACCAGTCAGTTCTTGGCAGATCAGCTGTGTTTGTTGTAATGGGGGGACTGAGAGTTATACTGTCCTTGTAATATTTCCTAGAGAGTTAATTAGCTTAGCTTTAAAAAAAGATACAATTACAATCATGCAATATCTATGTTTTTGGTTAGGTGACCAAACACCTGACTGATGGTGATTGCAGTCTGCAGTGGATGCTGGAGGATCGTCCCACTTCCAACCTGGAGAAACTTCACTTCATCATCGGAAATGGGATTTTACGCCCTGCCCTAAGGTTAGTGATGGCAGGTTAATCCTTTTGGTTGACTTTTAAATGTAAAACGTGTGATTACATGGATCCACTAAGGATATTTCCCAAAACTGTATTCTCTATAAGATTCAATGTTTTTGGCTATAAAGGATCATCTTAAATGAATACTGTAGACTCAGACTTTTTTATGAAGTACTGCTGCTGTCATCATAAAGACTGTCCTGTGCTTGTCATGGAACTCATGATAATATAACATGACATTGAAGGTCCTTGCAGGCACAATTAGTACTTTTAACTCTTTACTGTTCTTCACCTGTCATGCAGAAGAGAATGTTGTTTTTTTTTGTTTTTTTTTTAATCTGGTTTATCTCAAGTTATCTAAAGGACTTTTGCCTTGCTGCTGCCTTTCTGGCTGCTTTATAGGGATCTCATGTTGCATTGTGCTTTACATATACACTAAAAATCAATCAGCTTAAATAAATCTATTAGCCATTAACAACACATTACATTATTTCATTGTATGTCTTTAACAGAGATGAGATCTACTGTCAGATCTGTAAGCAGCTGACCCAGAACCCATCCAAAAACAGCCATGCTCGCGGCTGGATCCTGCTCTCTCTCTGTGTTGGATGCTTCGCACCATCTGAGAAATTTTTCAAAGTAAAAAACTTCACCTTTTATTTTTAGATCGATTCATCTAAAAGAGAAATTAAATCACTTTTTGAGTCACAAATTTAATATTGTTCTTCCCTAACATTCTTTATCACAGTATCTGAGGACATTCATTATCTCCGGACCTCCAGGCTACGCCCCATACTGTGAAGAAAGATTGAAGCGCACTTCTGTGAATAAGACACGGACCCAGCCTCCCTCGTGGCTCGAGCTGCAGGTGCTGTCACTGTTTTCCCCTGCAGCCATTATGCTCACTCATTTTTCTTCATTTGGCAGACACTGACAAGGCAGAATTCAATCCAAGCATCTCGCTGAGCTTTTTAAGGTTAGGAGTCTTGCTCAAAGGTGCATTGGTGTCTACAGAATTATAACCATTGAGCAAACACTGCTGTTACTTAAGAAGTCGTCATTGGAGTTAGGATTTAATTCAGTCTTTTTTTTTTCCTACTTCAGGCCACCAAATCGAAAAAGCCCATCATGCTGCCAGTGACCTTCATGGATGGCACCACTAAGACACTGCTGACAGACTCGGCCACTACTGCCACAGAGCTCTGTAATGCCCTGGCAGACAAGATCGGCCTGCAGGACCGTTTCGGCTTCTCTCTGTACATTGCTCTGTTTGATAAGGCATGTTCTTCACAACTTTTAGCTGTCGTTTAATAATAACAATGCTAATACAACAATAGGTACATGTGTTGTTAGTGCCTATGTACAAACTGATGCACTTCAATACATCTGTGTTACTACACCAAATTAATTTGAAGAGTTCAATGAAGCATGGTAGTCTTAAAGTACTACAAGGATTTAAAATATTACAAGGCTTAAAGTACTTAATACTTTATAGACTTACATAATGAGATACTTCAGTGACTTAAACTAGTACAGAGACCTAAGATACTACACTGTGAAAACTTATAAACTTGAGTTCAAAATTCAAATGTTAATAACTTAAAATTCAACAGAGACATACAGTAAGATGCTACATACTTAAAGTAAACTTATAGTAATAAGGACTTAAAATACTAAAGAGTTCTATACAAGTGAGACTTTAACCCTTGTACGTTGTTCGGGTCTGTGGGATCCATATTCATAAACATCAATAGTTTTGAAAAACTTTGCTTTCTTGTAAATTTGTTGATTATTTCCCTCTCATAACTTGATTAAATTTGATTTTCTTTGTTTTTTTATTACATTTTATTAAAAAACAGCAAAAAAACGAGTAGCATTTTAATTAAAAAATGTGATGTAATAAAGATAAAGAGCAAATATTAACCATATATGCTGTTTATATTGCTTGTAAATGGGATGAAGTAAACATCTGTATATGAGTATTTTAACATAAAATTTTTTGATTGTGTCGAATTAAAAACCCAAAAATGTAGCGGGTCCAACAGACCCACGAACACTGGCTGAGTAACAAATGTACGAACATCATACAAGGGTTAATTAGTACAGAGATGAGCGCTTCAGAGAAGTGTCATTTCAAACAGTTACTAACGATCAGTGTAGATTCATGTTTTAAATGTCAGAATCTACGAGTATTCACAAACATACAAAGGGTTTTCTTTCTGTTATAATTGATATTATCTTGCAATCACAAGTGCTATTTTCTCAGGTGTCATCTCTCGGCAGCGGGAAGGACCATGTGATGGATGCAGTGTCACAGTGTGAGCAGTATGCTAAAGAGCAAGGAGCTCAGGAGCGCAATGCCCCCTGGAGGCTGTTCTTTAGGAAAGAGATCTTCACGCCATGGCATAATCCTGCCGAGGACAGCATAGCCACCAACCTTATCTACCAGCAGATTATCCGTGGAGTGAAGTTCGGGGAGTACCGCTGTGATCGGGTTTGTGCTGTAGTTGGAGTATCTCACAGCAGGTAAATCATTGTGACTTTTAATATACACGTAGTTTTTGTGATTGTAGGAGGAGGACTTGGCTGAGCTGGCTTCTCAGCAGTACTATATAGAGTATGGGTTGGCGATTATTCAGGAACGATTGCTGAGCCTCATCCCCTCATACATACCAGACAGAGAGATTAACGCATCCAAAACTGTGGAAAAGTGGGCCCAGGTCATAATGTCAGTTCACAAAAAGGTAAGCATTTATTAGATTTATAGATTGCTTTATCTTCTGGTTTGAAGATATGGGCATGATTATTATAGTACAGATGTTTAATGACAATGATTCCAAGCAGACTAGTTTCCACTTCTGAGCTGTTCATTAGTTACTCATTATCTTTCGCAGAATTAAGATGTGATATCATTTTAAGGTGTGAAATCAAAGCAAACTTCACTATTCAATAAACCTGTTTTCACTCATAACAATAATAATCAAAATGACAACAAGAGCCAAATGTCATTTAGTTGTTTTGTAACAGCACCTCAGGAAGGAGGACATGAAGGTCTTATCATTTTGCAAATTTAATCACATTTAAAGATCCCTGCATTTTTATTAGCATAGAATTTTACTCGCCTTTTATAGCCAATTTATTAACAACTCATTTATTATTATTTAACATGAATCATTTTAAATGGTTAGAAATGAAAGAAATACTTTCAGCTGTTCAACTCACATTAGGTTTCTTCAGAGGCAGTAGTCATTTAATGTTACTGGAAGACTGTTTTTCCACCCTAGGTGTCAGTGGAGTTAAATAATGTCTGCAGTTAAATGTATCACCGTGATCATCGGTGCCATTATGTCTGTAACTGTACTGTTGCCCACTGTCATTAACATTTGTCCATGACTCATTCTCTAATCTATGTGTGTGCCAGAGGCTTGTATTCTCATTATTATCTGCTCCTTCTCTCTATACCTGTTGTCATTGGTTGTAATCAGAATTTAAACTGAATAAAATAGGTAGAATAAAGTCCTCTAATTTGTAGTAGGGCGTTTGCTGGACACAGCAAATCACTTAAACAAATAGACATTCATTTATTGACCAAACATCGGATTAAGACCATGATTTATTTTCATTTGCCAGTACAGGAGTATGTTAGGGACAAAAATGAAACTGTATTGTCCAATAGTCTTGCCAAATGTACCACTAAAAGCACAACAGGAAATTTAGAAGCACATGAACTTGAAGAAGATCCTAAATGAACATCACATACTGATGCTGATTGGACACAACATATCACATGAGCAAAGAAAACAAATGACTATTTTTTTAAATAGATTTCTAAATAAATAGTATACAAATACAATCACATAAAAACTGAGAATATTCTATCACAGATAACATATACTGCTTTTACTCCTTTAACACTATCATAACACAAACAATGCTAATTTTCTCTAACTTTAAGGAGCAGGCTGAGGATCGACTGATTATAACTTTGGAACATTAATTGCCTTTTCCGTCTTTCAAGGGTGGCCGGTTTAATTAGCCTTCAGCCTCCCATAAGCCAAAGTGATGGACGTGAATCTTTAATAGTGAAGGAAATCTATACTATGGATCATCTGAGGAGCTTATTATTGCATATGCTCATTAGATGCACATTAAAAGATCCCGTGAGGACTGATGGTGACAGCGGAGAAAGAGTTTGGTGTTATTGACTATTGTATGCTTTCAGGGAATCTACACACAGAAGAGCTTTGACCCACAGAGAGTAAAGGAGGACGTTGTGGATTTCGCTCGGTTCAAGTGGCCTTTGCTTTTCTCACGCTTCTATGAGGCCTTCAAGTTCTCAGGTGTTTTCATTGTTGAGTCACGGTTTTATATTAAAGGAGCTTACATTAAATTTGATCATTCACAATATATTTCTTAATGTTAATAGCTTGCTACAATGCTTTTATGAATTATACAATACAAATAATAATTCTACGTTTAGCTATCTTGTTACTGAAGGTTGGTTTTTAAATGCACAATAACATTAGTTAGCTTACTAACCGACCTGTCAGCTACTTACAGTAAAATGAGATGGCTACTACAGATATAATGTTATCTAAGATAGCCAGCTAACATTGGCATTTACTGTATACTAAGCAGTACATGTGGCTGAAGAAAGGGTAGAGATGATATGACAAGATCAAGTTTAACTTAAGCCCTGTCCCATAGTTAAGATGTCTGAAACTAACACCCATGGTAACTTGACACTGCTCTTTAAACATTTTTTTAAAGATCATATGTTCATGTTAATGTTGGAAATCTCTAGGACCAAGTCTACCGAAGAACGATGTAATAGTAGCAGTGAACTGGACTGGAGTTTACTTTGTGGATGAACAGGAGCAAGTCCTTCTGGAACTTTCCTTCCCAGAGATCACTGGAGTATCCAGCAGCAGGTCCAGTCATATTTAAATGAAACACTGAACAAGATATTAAAGTTAAAATAACTGGACCACCGTTTACTGGCAAAACTGTTCATAAAGCACCATACGTTCCATTGATAAACCACTTGTAATTATATCTGACACAAGTTTATTTCTTTTACATTTTCTAGTAATTGTGGCTTACTTTTTATACTATACGTCCACATCCTCTGAGGTTTAAGAGCTTTTATATGGAACTATTACATATGTATTTATGGACATGCAGTTATATTGAGTCACAGTTTCAGCTATAATCAGCTATGTGAAAAATAGACAGTGCAACAAGCATTATTTGATGAACTGATGCTTCCTAAATTCTATGTAAATTTCATATTAGATGGTAAAAATCATTGTAAATGGTAAATGATACCTCAGACCGATTCTACAGCACATTTGGTTGGATGTTCCTCTTGTACCGTTGTTCTGACTTTGTTCCCATTTGCTGTTTGATGCACAAAATGGAAACTTTAAGAAGCAAAATAAAGCTTGGAAAAAGTAGTAGAGATTGTTGATGTGCATGGTGATTATACATATAGTTGGCTTATCTGCTAAATCACTGGACAGTGCGTGCACCCAATAGCATTACCACACCAAAACAGACAAACTATAAGCACCACACGAGACTTGACCACAGTGTCCTGAAAACAGTCCAGACTGGAATATGACAGATTGTACTGTTGTATTCAGATTTTCTCTCTGTTCTCCCCACAGAGGAGGAAAGCTCCAGGGCCAGAGTTTCTCCCTGGCATCCATTAAAGGAGATGAATACACCTTCACCTCCAACAATGCTGAGGACATTTGCAACCTGGTTGACACCTTTTTAGATGGTCTGCGCAAAAGATCAAAGTTTGTGGTGGCTCGTGGGGATAGCCATAACCATGGTATGGACCACATCTAAGAATAGGTTATTTAGAGAAGAATGGTATTCCTTAATCCATGAATTTTAATGTATATTGCTTCCATTAGATGGCCACAACTCGTTCCTGGAATTCTCAAAGGGAGATCTTATCCTGCTGGATGAACACACTGGAGAGCACGTATTGACCTGGGGCTGGGCCCATGGAGTCAATGACAGGACCAAGAAGAGAGGAGACTTCCATGCAGACAGTGTCTATGTGCTTCCCACCGTTACTAGACCACATTATGATATTGTGGTGAGTCTGCATTTTTTTTCAACTGGTAATTATATTACATAATAAATGACCATGTCAGCGCACATGAATTTTGTACAAATGGTGGTAATTTGATCTGTATATAAGGTGCTGCTCTGTGGTTGCTCCTTTCCATGTGGTTGAAGCATAGTTATTAATTCAGCTCAAATCACTTATTTTTTTTGTCCAGTTTTTTGTCTTTGCCACCTTACTAATCCAAGCTTCCTTAGTTGGATCCTAGCTTCACATTCTCTCTCGGTGAAGTTTCACATTTTCTCACTGTATCCATGTGGGTTTCCTCAGGTTTTCTTTTAGTCTCCCACCTCCAAGAGACATAACGATAGGTGGATTGTCTACTTTGAACGTATGAATGTATTGTATCTTTTCATGGGTCCCTGCAACAAATGGGTGTCATGTCCAAGTTGTATTCTCTCTTCACACCCAGTATTCCTAGTATATGCTCTAAATTCCACTTATCCTAGATAAAGCACTTCTTCTTCTGGTTCTTCTTCTTCTGGTTCTTCTTCTTCTTCTTCTTCTTCTTCTTCTTTTTTCCTTTTTCTTCTTTCAGCTTTTCATGTTAGGGTCACCACAGTGAATCATCTGTTTCCACCTAGCTCTATCCTCGGCATTCTTTACTCTCACACCAGTTACCCTCATATCCTCATTTAGAACATCCATACAGTATATCTCCTCTTTGTTCTTCCTCTTGACCTCTTACCTGGCAGCTCCATCTCCAACATCCTTCTACCAATATAACCATCTCTCTCCTCTGTACATGTCCAAACCATCTCAATCTAGCCTCTCTGACCTTGTCCCAACCTGAGCTGTCTCTCTGAAATGGTTGTTTTTAATCCTGTCTATCCTTGTCATTTACATTTATAGCATTTGGCAGACACCCTTATCCAGAGCAATGTACAAACGCTTTTATGTCTCACTGAATACATTAAGTCTGGTTCACTAAGTTACAGATGTAAGATACCATGAGCCTAAAACACTGTTCAAAGCACTAAAGCGCTGTTTAAATACACATACAACAAACTAGTTCAAGTATTTCATGAAGAATTAGGGTTTTTTTATTTAAAGATATCCAGTGACTAGGGGAAGTTCATTCCACCACCTCACTCCTAAAGAGAACCTCAACATCCTCATTTCAGCTACCTCCATCTCTGCCACATGTCTTTTCTTCACTGCTACAGTCTCTAACCCATACAGCATAGGTAGACTCACTACAGTCTTGTACACCTTTCCTTTGATTCTTGCACACACTCTTCTGCCACACAACACTCCTGACATTTCTCTCCACCCACTCCAACCCACCAACACTCGCCTCTTCATCTCTTTTCCACACTCCCCATCGCACTGGATGGTTGACCCCAAATACTAAAACTCCTGCACCTTCTTGACCTCAGCCCCCTGTAACCTAACTGTACTTCCCTCCCTCTCGTTCAAACACACATATTCTGTCTTTTCCTAGATAAAGCACTTATTGAAGTGAAATGTATGAATAAACAAATTGACATTTTTTTCTTTTCACTTCAATTCAGACATTGGTAAGCATGTCTCCAGAACAGTGTAAGGAATCAATAAGTCTGTCACAGTTGAATCTTATGGATGGTGAGGAGAAAGTAAAGGCCTACACTTTGGAGGAGTTTTCCTATGATCATTTCAGGTACATTAATCCCCACGCTTTTTTGGAACCTTCCACTTTTCTATCTATAATCACTTCCCTCTGGATTGTACTTGCCTGCTCATTTCAGCACACTCCTTCACACATTATAAAGTCAGAATAACATCTTTCTGTTGATTATCTGTGGTATGATCTTTTCTGGTGCCTGGCAGACCTCCTCCTAAGAGCACTCTAAGTCGGGTGATTACAAAAGGCAGAATGAAAGATAAGCTGTGGTGCTGTACCCGAGAACCTCTCAAACAGCCTCTGCTGAAGAAGGTCCTTAACCATGAGGAGCTCTCACAGGATGCTTGCCTAGCCTTCATCGATATCCTTCACACACGCATTTTTTTTCTTCTATTACTGTACTCCATTTCTTGTTGGGGGAATGTTTTGATCCAAGCAGATATACTTAGAGTTTGACCTGTTATTGTTCCTTGACTCCTTTTCCTCTACCTATTATGAAGTACATGGGTGACTACCCAGCTAAAAGAACACGCACAGTTAATGAACTCACTGATCAGATCTTTGAGGGATCTATGAAGGCTGAACCACTAAAGGATGAGATCTTCTGTCAGATCATGAAACAGCTCACGGAGAACAATGTAATGTAAGTTATTTCCTCAGTTTGAAACATCTAGGTAAAATTAGTTTTGTGGTAACGATCACTTAAGTGATGTAACACACACTTGCAAATGTAGTCTGTATATGTAGTTTTTTATCTCAACACTGTTATGGTGGCAGCTTGGGCTTGAAAATTTGGGCGTACATTTATGGGAAAGAATTCAGGTAAGATGCCCTGCGATGGGTTGGCACTCCGTCCAGGGTGTATCCTGCCTTGATGCTCGATGACGCCCGAGATAGGCACAGGCTCCCTGTGACCCAGGGTAGTTCGGATAAGCGGTAGAAAATGAATGATTGAATACAGGTAAGATATCAAGTAAAGTATCTAGTACTTGTAGCTACATTAGACTTAAGAAAACAAAAGAAGCAAATGTCAGAAACCACACATGCCTCGGTTGATTTTGAAAAGTATTTTAAAATACACTCACGCTTGAATCTTATCTAACTATTGCTTTAAGAACTGTGTACCAAGACCTGATTGAGAATAAAACAAGACTGACCCCATGGGTTTTATATATGCAGGTACAGTGAAGAAAAGGGCTGGGAGTTACTGTGGCTTTGCACTGGACTTTTTCCTCCCAGCAACATCCTCCTGCCTCATGTGCAGAAGTTTCTGCAGTCCAGGAAGCATCACCCGCTGGCCCCAGACTGCATGCAGAGATTGCAGAAAGCCTTGTGGTAAGACAAGCTCAAATGAATTACAAAACACTGCAGCAAACCCATAGTGTGCCATTTGCTAATAAGCATGTTCCCATATGTAATAATAGGAATGGCCCCAGGAAGTACCCTCCTCACCTGGTGGAAGTGGAAGCCATTCAGCACAAAACCACACAGATCTTTCACAAGGTGTACTTCCCTGATGATACAGATGAGGTCAGCGTTCTTTTAGTGGTTATTCTTCTGGCAGTACATTACACTGTCATTTTACTAAATAAATTAAACTGCAAAATAAATAAATAAATAAATAAATAAATAACTATTTTTCTAGGATATTGAAAGTGCTTGCTTGCTTTTATACCTGACTTTGTTTGCCTCCTTTTTTTTATTTAGAATATGAATATAGCCTATACGGTAGAATTAAATTATATACAGAAAAACTATTTTTAATGATCTATTTTATTAAAAGTAACTAATCATTTCAGACTAAAGTAGCGAATTTCCACATGCACAATTGACCTTCCCATTTTTGTCACAGTTGTCTAAGCTACATCTTAATTACAGGTTTTTGAAGTGGAATCGAGCACAAAGGCCAAGGAATTCTGTCTCAACATTTCCAGCAGGATGTTGCTCAAGTCGTCTGAGGGCTTCAGTCTGTTTGTCAAGATTTCTGACAAGGTAAAACCAACCCGTCAACAAAGATTTTGTGATGTATCACAAAGGAAAAGATCTTTAACCCATCTCCATCTTTTGGGTTCTCTCAGGTCATCAGTGTACCAGATGGAGATTTCTTTTTTGACTTTGTCAGACATCTCACTGATTGGATCAAAAAAGCCAGACCTGTTAAAGAGGGTAATTATATTTCTTATTAATTGATGATACAATATCAAAGCCTTTGTTGACTGCATGTGATATACTGTTTGTGTTTAAGGTATAGTGCCTTCCCTGACATATCAGGTCTATTTTATGAAGAAACTGTGGACTAACACTGTGCCAGGCAAAGACTCAATGGCTGACTCCATCTTCCACTACTACCAGGTAAACTACTATTATATGCCATATATTACTCTATAGAGTTGATCATTTCTCAAATCTGATTGTTCTGATTTATTTTCTATAACAGTAGCTCTGATAGTAATGCAGCTACAGAATACAGGTTTGAATTAATGCGCTCTATTCTGTTCTAATCCTCTCAGTAGTAACAACTCATACACTGGTACTTGTACGGCAGACCCTCTAAGTAATTGAAACGTTAATTTAAAACTGAAGTGAGCTACTGTGTATTGAAGCTGCATATGAATTTGGTTGCTAGAATCCACAAAGCTTTAATAATTTTAATAATGCAGTCTTTCATGCATGATGTGCAGCCAAATTTAGGCTAAGGCGAGTTTTCCAAAACTGAAAGGTGGCCAAAGCATTTAGAGACTTTTTTTGCATCCCAGAAAACAAAACATATTTTCTATACTGAATTGCTTCCAAAATTCTAGCTGTCAGACCACGGGAAAGGCTAAGCAACATCCCTAAAATAAGAAATCCAGATGTAATGAGATACTCCTGTTCCCCACTGTTGTTGCATAGTGCATGTTCACATATTAAACCTATATACACTGTGTGTGTGTGCGGCCAATAGAACCGGTTCTAAAAAAATTTTTAATGTAGAACCTTTATATCTATATCTATATGTAGATAATGCTGTGATATGTTTTGAAATTACATGCTTATGTCTTACATATATTAGGAAAGCTCAAATAGAATTTCTGAAAAAAATTAAAAACCTAAAGAATAGAAATGCTTAAATAATAAGTAGGCTATCATTTGCTGGTATCAATACCTTATACATTTTATTTTTAGAAAATACAATGTTGTTTTTCTTTAAATAATTTTTTTGTTTGAATTTATATTTGTATTTCATTCATCTATATATCTGTATCCAAATGATTAACATAATAATAATAATAATAATAATAATAATAATAATAATAATAATAATAATAATAATAATAATAATAATAATAATGAATATTATAAAAAATATTTTCAGTTGTCTTCTTGTGACTGCTTACACTTGCACACAATAAATTGTTATTTAATTATTGGCCTAAACTTAAGCATATGTCCAAAGTTTCTGTTATATTAGTCCAAAAAATTAGCTTCATAAACAAGGCATTAAACCTAAAAGAATTAAAGTAATTTATAATAATTTATTTAATTTATTCTGTGTAATTGGTTAAAATTGCCTTTTTGTACATGTTCATTTTAATGCCTGGTGTAGGAGCTGCCTAAATACCTGCGCGGTTACCACAAGTGTTCTCATGAAGAGGCTTTCCAGCTCGCAGCTCTGATTTACCGGGTAACATATGAAGAGGACAAGTCACAGTTTATTAACATCCCCAAGATACTGAAGGATCTCGTCCCACAGGATCTGATCAAACAGCTGTCACCTGATGACTGGAAACGGGTGAGTTACATAAAGAAATGATGCTCACTGTCCACTCTATTTATATGATTTTATGATTATGGTTATACAATAAAAAAATATACTGTACATACTTTTATTAGAGCTATATTTATATCTTAGTTTAGTTTAGCTTGGTGCTACGCAACACAAAGTAGAATTGAACATTATTGTTGCTGTAACAAACAAAATTTAGCAATTTACTATGTTTCATTATTAACTATTGTGGTCCAAAAATTGTACCAAAGTCATTCTGTTTAGTTAAGTCTCAACTCGTACATGTGCCGAATACGCCAGAGCAAGTTATTTTCTTGAAAACACATGTCTGATTCTTTTACTAAGCTCTTTTTCTCTACAGTCTATTGTGACGTGCTTCAACCAACATGCTGGGAAAAGTCAGGAAGAAGCTAAATTTATGTTCCTAAGGATCATCTTCAAGTGGCCCACTTTTGGATCGGCCTTTTTCGAAGTTAAAGTAATTTTTTTTCAGCATACAATAAATACTTGTATGTGCAGATTTACTATATATATATATTTTTGTCTTTCACAATGGTCATGACTTTATACCAGTCAATTACTGAATAGAAAATTAATCTGCCAGTGATATTTTTACAGCTTTTATTCTTGTTTCATAGCAAACCACAGATCCAAATCTACCAGAGTTGCTTCTGATAGCAATCAACAAAAATGGTGTTAGTCTGATTGACCCAACAACAAAGGTAAAAGAAAATCTCTTGACAATAGAGACCATATAAACCACAGTCACATTTAATATGGTTTATAGCTCATCATTAAACTGCATAATGTTATTTTACTGGATTCAGTACTGTAATCATCACTGAAGCACTGATCAATCTATTGATCTATATCAAATAGCATGCGTATTCCTTATTTACAGCTTTTCAGTAAGTGGCCACTATTAAACTATGCCCGAAATAATCCAAAACTGTAGTGATTTGACAGCTGGAACAACTTTACATTTTGATCAGATGAACACATTTTCATCACTTATTTATAGATAAAACCATGTCTTTAAGCACACCACAAGTATGCGACACCACAAGGTAGTTTAGATGAAAGTTTATGGTAGATAGCCATTACGTGTTAGCTTCATTAGACATCGATCTCCGACGAACAATAAAATCAATATGTCTTGACTGGCCGAATAAAATACTTGTAACAAGTGGAAATTTGTTTCGAATTTATTATTAATTTTTTTTAAATGAACCATACATTTAGTCTGAAATCAATCTTTCTCTGCTCTTCACAGGACATCTTAATGACACACCCCTTCACTAAAATCTCTAACTGGAGTAGCGGGAACACTTACTTTCATATAACCTTAGGCAACTTGATGAGAGGCAGTAAACTGCTGTGTGAGACACCACTGGTGAGTGAGAAAGATTTGAATAATGTCTAACGTCCTCAACATTCGAATACTGAGATGTACTCCAATCAAGCCTCGCTACACATATTACACAATATTCAGCTGTGTGTTCATTTGTCTGATGACAGGGCTACAAAATGGATGACCTGCTGACGTCATACATAAGTCAGATGATGAGCACCATGACCAAACAGCGCAGTTCACGTTGAAACAGCAACTAGCCAGCATTTATGAACAAAGAACCACAATAAAAATGCCTTTTGTGTTCGATCTGTTAAACTGATAAATATATATATTTTTATCCCTCATGGTGTGTTGTGATTATTTCTTTGATTTAATTTGATTTAATTGTTTGGGCCCAATGCAGTATCATTAATGAGTATTTAATCAATAAGGTAAATATTTTTTAGATTTAGATTTAGAATTAGATTTTATTAGTAAGTTAAATCAATAAAATGTTTCAATTTTATGAATTATAATTTTTTTTTAGATTTGTCAATTTTATTTTTTAATTTTTTTATTCATTTTACTTGTTAGATTATGAATAATTGATGCATTCACTCATTTTTTTTTTACTCATTTTCCTCAGGTCTCGTGCAGGTAAAGAGTGAAAAAACAGTACAATAAAACATATAAAGGGTCATCCTGTGTGCACAAAATACTGAAATGTAAATAATACAACAAAAAATATAAGGCAAAATATATATACTGTACATTATAAATGATGTTATTAATTTGAAACAGAGTATTGGTTTAGATAAAGTGATTTTTTTAGTGATATCTATAGATGTTTCACAGCACCTCCATTAACAGAGACACCTTCATCTTCAACACATTTCTGTTGCATCATCTGTTGCATCTTCTCAGAAAAGTATTTCTGAGACAACTAAGCAAATCTTCAACTGAGCATAGCTTTGAAGTCACTGTGATTTTTCTAATATCTGCTTCCTACTCTTAAAAATCATGAGAATCCATCTGAGGGGAAAGAACAAGAGAGTTGATTTAGCAAAGAATGCCACTTTTTAATCTCACCAACACGTTACTTTGTACACTATATGCTGATAATGGAAGAATATGATTCAGGTCTTCAAGTTAAAGCACACAAAAAGATGGTGTATCTGGGCAGCACGGCTCTGACCGAATGTTGTTCAGAATACCACAATGTCTTGACTTTGCACACAAATAGTACTTTTGTGTTTACAGCAACAATGTGAGTGATCTGTTTAAAATCAGGAAGCCCTGTACATGATCCAGCAGAAAGTACTGTATCATATCTTTCTTGTAATCAATTCTATTAATGCACACAAATGATGCAACATGCAGTGCTTCTGTTTGAGGAATTTTTTGACCTAGTGCTTTTTGAATGTTCTCTGCGAATGTTGTAACTAACACTGAGGTGACAAATGTCATTTCCACAGCCTGCTTAAAAAATGGACTGCAGTCTAGCTGATGGCTTAGAGCCTTCTGATGTTTCATTGCAAGTGTCATGGCAACATTCTTTAAGCTTTGGGCATCACGTATATCCTTCTTGAAAAAACATGTTTTCCTTCAAACCGCATTGTCCAGACTTCAGTAAGTGGACCATGTACCCATGTCAAACAGCTCAGATTAGTGTTCAATGTAGTGGCGTTTTTGGTCGCAGTTTAAAATGTGGAAATACCTATGCTCTGCCACCTTGTAATCGAGGATGTGTAATGATTCAGCAGTAAATTTAGGTGCAACAACTAAGGCAACAATGTCCTTGAGGAGCATAAGTATTTCCCATGTGTCATCACTACTTGCAATGTAATGGCCAATAAGCAGACACAAAAGCCTAATTAGACACCAGTTCTCATGGCCATTTTCTCCAAGTGTGCCCTTGGAGAAGCAGCTCTTTGAAATCATCCGAGGCTTATCCGTTTTATCAGAGAAATACCTAAATAAATGAAAGGAAATTATTTGATAGCTCGATTTAACACATCTAAAGTGATGTATTTTTTTGCCACCAGGTCACTGTCCTTTCACGCATGTGTTCCTACCCAGATTGCGATCTTGCAAAGGTTCTTGCACCCGCATGCTGTGTGTGCCTTTCTCTCTGAGTTGAAATGAACCATTACTTACCTCTAGGTGTTATGTATCAGTCCTGGATGCCATGCAAAATCTGCAGATTTTTTCCACTGTGAAGCTCTTATAAAATCCTGCAAGAGAGTGAGCACCAAGGTTATCTGCTGCTACAAAGAGCACAGTTCCTCAAACACTTTTACCAAGCCGCTCAATGTAGAACCCATGCACAGAGGCTAAACCACAAAGAAGTATGTACAGTACTTTGTCATAACCACACTCTCTTGAATTTGGTTCAAATAAATCAAAAAGACAGCAACGAAACTTGTCTCACAGATTGCTGTTGCTGAGTTATTGTATACAAACGTGATAAATGTACTTTAAGTCTACTGATGGTCTTAAAAGTACATAAGCACTCTTGGTGCAGACATGGAAAAGTCTGGCTTCTTGTATAGCTCCATGTTTAAGCCTGTAAGGCTTTAACAGCTGCCCCCTCCTCTCACAAGCAAACAGGCAGTACTTACATTTCCACATTTCTATTTTCATTTATTTACTTGTAAACTGCAAAGTATAAAAGTTTGTGTTATATTCATTTGAAGTTAACACAACACTGGATGGTTGAGGGGAAATGACTAAGCTTCCTGGTTTCCAAAAAGAAATAATTATAATTTTTGAACTATCTTTAATATGTATACAGTCAACCCTGTAATTATTCATACCCCTGGCATATTCTGACTTAACGTTACTTTTATTCAACCAGCAACGTTTTTCTTAATTAGAAATGACACAGGCCTCTCCCAGAAGATAATAAGACGATGTACAAGAGGCATCATTGTGGAAAAAATTGTTACTCATCTTTTATTTACATTTGAACAAGAAGTGGCATGTCCAAAATTATTCATCCCCTTTGCAAACTGTCACAGTCTATGGGAAAATCCAAATATTTATCTAGATCATTCCAAACAGTCCAATCTGTTCTAAAGCATCCTAATTACCCTGACTCTTGTACATCGTCTTATTATCTTCTGGGAGACGCCTGTGTCATTTCTAATCAAGAAAAAACTTGCTGGTTGAATAAAAGTAACTTTAAGTCAGAATTTGCCTGGGGTATGAATATTTTTGGGCTTGACTGTGTGTATATATATATATATATATATATAATGTAATAAAAATCTCACTCACTCACTCACTCACTTTCTACCGCTTATCCAAACTACCTTGGGTCACGAGGAGCCTGTGCAGGATACACCTTGGACGGAGTGCCAACCCATCGCAGGGCACACACACTCTCATTCACTCACACACTTACACACTACAGGCAATTTTTCAGCGATGCCAGTTAACCTACCAAGCATGTCTTTGGACCGGGGGATGAAACCGGAGTACCCAGAGGAAACCCCTGATGCATGGGGAGAACATGCAAACTCCGCACACACAAGGCGGAGGCAGGAAACGAACCCCTACCCTGTAGGTGTGAGGCAAACGTGCTAACCACTAAGCCACCGTGCCCCCTAATAAAAAATCTAATATACTAAAAAATTATTTAAAAAAAAATACAAAATCTTTAAAATAAAAAAATGTTAAATACTAAAAAAAAAAATAATTTAAAAATACTATATATACATAGAGAGAGAGAGAGAGAGAGAGAGAGAGAGAGAGAGAGAGAGAGAGAGAGAGAGAGAGAGAGAGAGATTTAGTCATTTTTAGAGCCCTATTGTTTTTGCTCGGGTTTACTATTTTCTTTTCTTTTTTTTCTTTCTTTTTTTGCACACAATGGCCAATTGGGGTCCCTTTAACGTGCTCGAAAACTCTTGAAATATGGCACACACGTCAGAGTCGTGCGACACTAGGCTCGGGCAAAGGCTGGAATACGGGCGTGGCAGGGGGGCTCTGTAGCGCCCCCTGTAATGCAAAAACAAACATTTGTGCACAGATCGGGCAATTATGTACGCACATGTACGAGAGTTGGTACGCTTATAGATCTCATCGACCCGAACAACCTTCGCGCTCTAAACTATAAGCTCTGCCCAACAGGATGTCGGCCATTTTGGATTGTTTTATAAGTGCGGTGAACTTTTAAATAGAATATTCCTCCTTGGGAATTCATGCGATTGAATCTAATGCGAAGTTGCGAACGGATTTTTGATATCTCAAACACCGTTGCCATGGCATCGTGTCAAAGTTTACTTTTATTTCAGGCATATTTAAGGCTTTTGGCGTGTTTAGATTAACTTGAAATTTGACAAATACATCACATTTGTCGGCTGTTAAGTGTGGACAAAAAGGTCAGACAAAGGTTTGTTTCTAAAGTGGCTCACTAGCGCTCCCGTTTGTCTAAAATGTGGGGTTTCATTTACCTACAGTCCCCAGATGGGACATAAAATAGTCCACTGATATCTACCCACTTCATGCACTTGCCCACCGTGCATTGTTTTCTGGGAGGTACCGTATAGCGATAAAAAAAAAAAAAAAAAAACGTGCGAGGGCCCGCCATCGCTGCTTGCAGCTATATTTTAAATATTTTTTTATGACAAACTCAAAATTGGATGAATTAAATGAATTATTTGTCGAATACCATGAAACAGTGATGTTATATTAATTTGAAGCTAACCACAAGGCAAACACATCTACTAAAATTAAATTAATCAGTTGTACACTAAAAATATAAAGCATGACATGGTAGAGCAGACTTTGTGTTCAAATATATTCATATACACCATCTTACATGGATCTTACTTGGGATTTTATGGTACAGTCTGTCACGTGGAGGAAAGATTCTAAATTCGAAATCTATGATTCATCATGTCCGTATTAGTTAACGATTACCTCTTTATATAGAGAAAGGTATTTTTTTTATTATGACAAGCTCAAAATCAGAAAACAATTTTTATGGGATAAATGTTTTTCATTGAATGGCAAAAATAGACGTTTTAAACTATTTTATTTTCTCATACAGTACGAAGCATACGTGCGTCGGTGCAGCACGCGCACTCTCAGTGACGTAAAAGGCGCGTGCTTTAAAGATGGCGGCGTCTGTATATGTCGGAAGTAACGTTCGTGTTTTTAGTCGCAGTCAACTAAAGTCTAAACTCTAGAAAACTGTTTAGACACTCTAGGACGTATTACAGTTCACGTCGATAAATCACACACGGACTTTATTTTAAAGGAGAATGACTTAAAAAAGCGGGTTTATAAGCGGGACAGTGTTTGCTAGCTGGCTAGCAGTAAAGAAGCTGCGCGTGCACACACGCCCACCGAGACGTTACGCTGTCGTGCGCGTGTGTTGTTTATCTGTGCTACTTGTTTAACTATGTTTTAGTTTCACTAGTTTGTGGTTTGGGATGTTGCTCGGTTTCTGGCGCTAGCAAGGTTAAGATTAAGTTAGTTAAACTTTTCCTACTGACAGCTAGCGGTTTAGTTTTAGCGAAGCTGGCAGGTGCACACAGTTTATGACCTTCTGCTGTCGCTACTACTTCCGTCAGAACTGTCGAGAGACTTTTAACGAAAGTAATTAACTTTGGGGGAAGTTTGAGGTCACTTTTAATTATGTTTAATTTAAAGCTAACCTTGTGAGCCTGGCAATGCTTCCGTATGAACTTTTAGCTAGCAAGCTAACACACTAGCGGACTGACAGGTGGGCAGCTGTGTCCTTTTTATAGCTATTAGACCTGGCATAAACTCAGGTTATATTAAATACCTGTCACGGTGGGTGAAAATATAACGTATTTGGTAAAGTATTTTCATAGCTGAAAGTATTGTCTAATATTGCATTATATAAGTCATACACTTTATACAACTGAACTTTTTTCTAGTTAAAGCTAGTTTTGCATTAATCCACCACTCTTGTGTTTTTCAGCCCATCAGCATCTAGATAACAAAAAGCTTCAAGCATTTGAGTTCCCTGATATTTTATTGCACAGGGACACGTTTGTTTGTTTGTTTGTTTTTACTCAGATAGCAGCTGTGTTTTTTTCTATATACCTGTCATTAATCTGAGATGTTGTATATCTGTCAGGGTGCTAGGGAGAAAATACAATAATATAACATCTTGTGTAAAGAAATGAGATATTACCATTGCCGTCATTTATGGTCTTTCAGTTTGGGATGTCTGATTGCTAGATACTAGTTTCCTGCATTATTCAAACCATCAGCATCTGGATACAAGAAATATTCAGGTTAATGCACCGGCACAATTTTCCACTCAGAACACTTTTGTTTTCTAGGGTCTCTTTGCACAAACTGTTTACTCAGAGCCACTGCAATCCTCCCCAGCTTACCTCTGTTTACAACACATTTGGACAGAACTACTGGAGTTGCAAACTTTTGTCACTAGAATGACACTCCATACTTTAAGGACATTTCTCTGCTTTCGAAATCCTTTCCTGGCAATCAAAGGGTGCGGTCGCCTGTATTTTCATCAGACTGGTGTGTGTGGAGGCGCTTTACAGGCTGACAGCGGTTTCAATCCTTCAAAAGTTGCAGTGGTGACTAAAACTACACGATATGAATTCGAGCAGCAGAGATATTTCTGTGCTGGACTATCAGAAGAGGATCTCAAACAGCTGGTAAGCTATCTCTTGAATGTATTATTGCCTTATTGATAATCTTGGCCGAAATTTGTCTGGATTATTAATAACGTTGAAAAAAGGCTACTAAGATGTACCTAATAAGAATCAGATCTTGAAATATCTTTCTATTTTGCTTGTAGTTCAAGAAGTATAGCTCAAATTTTAACGTGAAAAATGATTAAAAAGGAATCATTTCTGACTCACTGACATTTTTAATGGAATTAAGCTTGTATTTGCTTTGTTTGCTATCCAGGAACAATGTGTGACATTCATTGTGTGAGGACAGACAGATAGATTTGTTTTTTTTTCTAGTGTGCCTATAAAGCTGGTTCTTGTGCTGCTTTCCCACAATTCATGACCTCTAACTTTTTCTTCCTCATGTTATGTGCCAGTGAACCAATCAATGTCTTCTAAAAAAAAAGTGTAATTAAGATATGGACTTTCCACAATCTTCCTGATTCTTGTCTTCAGCAGCCTCATATCTCCACTCCAAAGCCTGTCTTGGTTGAACAGTTACATTTGTGTGATCATTCATTTTTTGCATGTTACCTTTTTGAAGTTTAGAATCAGCCTGAAGCAAAACAGACATTAAAAAGCTCATTCACCACACCTTTAAATGCATGAATCTACTTGTGCTCACAGTATGTGCTGTCTTCAAGACTTCTGCTTGTTCTTTATTTAAATTCTGTTTCCTGGAACTCCAGCTTGCGTTGAAGGGATCCAGTTACAGTGGACTTCTGGAACGGCACAACATACACACGCGCAATGTTGGACACATTGTGGATAATCTGCAGTAAGTAATTGATATTATGGTATATAAAAGGAGAAGACATTAATGATGATTTATGATTGTCAGAATAAACAGAATTGTTTTTCTTTGCCTGTTTATAAATATCTTTAGAATACAAGGCATGGAGGTCCGTGTGGTTAAAAGAGGAGAGTATGATGAAGACACAGTCAGATGGGCAGATGCTATTGTGTCTGCTGGAGGTAAGTCACTTTTTGCTGATGAATTGGAAGGGGAAAAGTAAATAAATATGCTACTCTGGCATAGAGACACACCCTTGCAGTCATTATTTTACAATAGTATTTATATCTCCAGTTTCATGTTTTCCTTCTCCATTTTAGGTGATGGCACCATGCTGCTGGTTGCAAGTAAAGTTTTTGATAAGAACAAACCTGTAATAGGAGTCAACACTGACCCAGAACGGTAAAAACATAGATTTATTATGTTGTGTTATTTATTATATTGGGCTTATTTGTCAGCCTTTTAGGAAAGGTGTGTGTACAGTAAATGGTTTGGTTAGACAAACAGATGTGTTCTGTCACTGCTGGTGTACATTTAGTGAGAAAGCTCCATAAAAAGTAAAGCTCACAGTGAGCTAAAAACAACAAAATGATGACTAACTCCCTGTTCCTAATGTGTGCTGAACCTTCCAGTAATACACAATCACTGCAGCACATTAAATACAGCAGATGTATAAACTCCTCCTTCTTATGAAGCAGAATTACTTTGTCCTAATTAAGTACCTAGTCATATTCATCTGCTGTTTTCCGGAACTCACAGCACTTATAAGATTTAAGATTGATGTGAACAAGTTTCATTTATTAATTTACAAATAAATAATAAATCAATTGTCATTTAAGTTAACGGTTTCAAAAAAAGTGTGTCGTGTTTTCTGTTTGTAAATAAAGGTCAGAGGGTCATCTCTGCTTGCCTGTACGCTATACACATGCATTCCCTGAAGCATTACGAAAACTTAGGAAGGGAGACTTCAGGTGGGTCTTTTATCTTCATTTTCATTATTTTTGCTGAGTCGAAATGCAATTATTGTTTTTTGTTCCATTATCTTAAAATGAATACTTTATTTTCCTGGGAACTTAATATATCCATTCATATATAGACTGATAATAAAAGAATGAATGTAGGTCACCTAAAGATGAGGTGATAAATAAAGACAACAGACAGATTAGATAACTTTTTATTGTAACTAAGTTTATTGTCCATATCTTGAGAACTGCCTTTGTCTTTGGCTTCTCATCTGTTAATAAATGCAGTCAGTGTTTCCTGTAAAGTAAATACACTCAGAAATCACTCAGATCTCATTACCTTGTCTCTCCCAGGTGGCAGTGGCGTCAGCGGATCCGTATGCACTTAGAGGGCACAGGGATCAACCCCACTCCAGTGGACCTGCACGAGCAACAGTTGAGTTTAGAGCAACACACCAACGCCCACCGAATTACCACCAACTCCCAAAACAGTAAGCACTCCTAATGCAAGTTGTATTTCCTGTTGTACTCCCTTACGTCAGCACTTTTTATCTGCACTTCCCTATTGTATTTTGCATAAAATGAGTAAGAAGTATTTATTTAGCCTAAATAGAGAATTACTTGCAAGTTTTTTCTTTTTTTTTTGTTAGTCAGAATGCTTAAATTTAGGTCCACTTCAAGCAAATGCAACTCGTATAGACTTTGGGTGACTAAGAGAACTCCATATTTAACCCTGATATTTTCCTGGGGTCTATCTGACCCCTGCTGGAAGGTTTAGAAAAGTTTAATGTGTCATAACTTGGGTTTTCTTCCACATATTTGCCTGAAATTTACCAGGATTGTTCCAAATGAACTTTGCAAGTAAAATTCATTTTGTATATTTTCGTTGAACTATGTGTTCAGACCAGTATATACTATAACAGAATTGTTAAATGTCTTAATATTTTGCAAATAAAGCAGTACCTTTATCTCGTTTTTAGTGTTTTTTTTTTGTTTTTTTTTTAACAGCTTGACTGTTTAAATTTTTTGTCAGGATCTAGTACAATTTAATCAGAAATAATATTAACATTCATTTGATTAAATTGCGTTTGCAGGTGACAGTGTTTGTGTGTGATTTTTTAATGATTTTTGAGGTCTGTCCAAACCTTGTGTGAAAGCCGGTACTATGGAGTACCGTCCATAGTCAGTGCCTGTGAACTGAGTCAGGTTTCAAAGAATTCAGACAGAAACATGAAGTTGCTGATTCTGAGATTTTTTTTTTGTTTTGCTCACAGGAAGAACAAATGAAACCTACACTTCACCACACCTTCTTCCTGTCCGAGGGCTCAATGAAATCTTCATTGGAGAGTCCCTCTCCTCCAGGTAACTGAACTAATCAAGGCTCACACTTTAGAGGAAAACTTGAACCTGAAACACATTAAGCAGGGTTAGATTTGTGGCGTGTGTAGGCCACACAAGTTCTTCTGTGTCAGTTTCAGCAAGCTGTATCTTTATGTGCTATGCTTTATGCATAGAACCATTGTCATGTTGGGACGGTTTTGGTTTTATAATCCCTTTGAAGGGAAACTGTAATGCAAGGGTTAAATTCCAATTATTTAAAATACATTGTGGGCAGTGTAGGAAATCCTTAACTAAAGGCAAAATGCATCTAAATATTAAAAAATAAATTCTTGGATGCCTGTAAAGATCACATGTTGTATGTAAAGATTAGTATGTAAATTATTCAGAGTGGAATTTGTCCTTTAATCCTTTTTTTTTTCTGGCCATTAAGCATGTTGTCTCATCAACCCACACCATCTTCCTACTCACTGCATCCGCCATTGCCCATTTCCCCTTATCTGCCACAGGGTGAAGTATAAATCCTTCAAACCCCATCTTACCCTCTCGCTCCATAGGGCTTCTTACTATGAGATTTCGATTGATGATGGACCGTGGGAGAAGCAGAAGAGCTCAGGACTTAGCGTTTGCACTGGAACTGGATCCAAAGCTTGGTATAAGAGGATAAAATATGAGGATTTTAATTACTAGTGATAAATTTCCTGGTGACTCATTTTAGTTTTCTGTGCAGGTCTTATAATATTAATAAACTTGTGGACCAGGCTGTGGAGGATGTCCTTCGAATAGGTACGGTCAGAATAATACATTCATAATAAACACTGGTTTGTTAGTTAATCCAGCTTTGACTTACCAAATGTAGTCCATCAGATCAAAATATCTTTGGTGCTTTAGATTCGCACTGAAGCTTTGAAGCTAATATGACCAACAAGTAGCAGACACTCAAACATAAATTGCATTTAAACTGCATTATTATAAGCTGCATTAACCTTGCAGATCAATTTAACCTTTGTTTTGTTTGGTCACCTACATTATCACAATGGGAAGGCACATTTTTCATCTAAAAAAAGAAAGTGACTTTTGTGCATATATAAAGTAAGTTGCTCACTTCACATAACAACATTCTTGCCATTCCTAGATAGTATTAGTTAACTAACTGGTCTAGCTAGAGGTCTAGATTAGGTTTATTATTAGCTTTAAAACAGTTGAGCTAAAAATGGTTGCTTACTGCAGACTGTAGAGCTGCTTGTGTGACACTGTACCAGTGAATGTCTCCAAAATAGACAAGCTGTTATCTTTAGTTACTTTGCCAAATAAATGTTTTTGAATGAACATTTGATTCAATTCCTCTTCCAATAAGATTAGATGTAAAATATTTGCCTATTATTAAACAGTGAAAGCAAGTGTGAAAGCAGCCTTAATCATCATCTTAACCAGTTATACAGTGAAGGATGAATTAAATTGAATATTCCAATTACTTGTCACTTATCAGGTGTCTCTTGATAGTGAGCAACATAATTAGACATTTTTTTGCACCCTGTCTGGCTGAAAAATGGTGAAATGCATGTCAAAGTCTAATATCTGTGTAACCAGGCACAAAGAGGACGTGTAGTCAGGTCCTGTGTCAAATATTTAGCTATGTCAATATGTGTCAAATATGTTTCACAGCCAAAGAAAAAACTGGTTTGGATATTCCATTAAACCAGGAAGTCATCAGAAGTGGTGAGTGCAGCTTAACTACTCCTCATCAGAATTTTTTTTTTTTTTTTTTTTCATGGCCTGTTTATCTCAGCAGTCTCATGATTATCATGTTTTGGGATGTGTTTAGTGACTGATGCATACAACGAAGCTCTCATATTCAGTCCTGAGGAGAACCGTATTTTCTTTAGCATCCGAGAGCCCATCGCCAACAGAGTGTTTTCCAACAGCCGCCAAAGAGGATTCGTAAGCAAGTGCGTATTGGGTTCTGTACTGTTCTGTATGGCTTTAAGAGGGCGGGGCTTATGATCACAGGCTTGCTTTCATAGTAGGCGTATGAGATTGTGTGTAATGTGTCATCCTCCTATTGTGCCTCCTAACTATCGATAGCTGGTCTGAATACAGACTTGTGCTGTGTAACTGGCAATTTTGTTTTAATAAGGTGCCCCAGGCTATGTTAGGAAAAATACACAATGAGGTGTTGAGGTTTATTCCTGTTATCATTAACTTTAAAAGAGAGAGGTTAGTGAGGAACAACTGTTAATAAGATTCAATTCAATTCAAGTTTATTTGTGTAGCACTTTTGACAATTGACATTGTCTCAAAGCAGCTTTACAGAACATAAACATAGAACAAAAGGTTAATATAAAGATCTTGTGTCAGTAAACTTACTGAATATTACTAACACTGGAGATGCCTTCCATAAACATCTTTTCACACAAAGCTTCCCAACATGTATAACAATATTTACTTATTTTTTTGGACTGTTTCTGTGCAGTGCCCAATTTTTAAAAATAAGATTTGTTAAGTGTAAAAGTTTACTCTCTGTTCTCTTCTTCTTTAAGGGTGTGTGTCCGCTCAAGGTGCTGGGACGCCTGCATGGTGGTGGATGGAGGAACATCCTTCGAGTTCAATGATGGTGCTATTGCCACTATCAGCTTGCACGAGGAGGACCTGCTGAAAACTGTTCTGCTTGATGATTGAACTCTTGAATGCAGTTTAATATTGGAACTGCATAAATCATGTCTGGACTGGAGATGATCACTAACGTAAGGTCAAATGCGGGTTAACGTCTTTCAACATGAAGGCTCATGAGCTGTTACAGACTTGTAATTTGCTGGTTTTACAGGTGGGATGAAATCATTTTTGTGGTGTTATGATATCCCAGAAGGCTGAATTAGATGGAAATCTGATTGTTTGTGGGGTTTTTGCAGAATGTCATGCTTTTTGTTGGCAGTGTTCTAATAAGCAAGTAGATCAATTTTGTTGCACTTTTGGCTCCCAACCATGCATATGTGAATACAATCAGGAGACACGTTCCATAATAATAGGGTTTAATAAAAAACATTCAAGCCATTTTCATCCACCCACAATATTTAAAGACTTTCCTAAAAGTAAAGTCAGTAATGTAAATTAAAGTGTCAGTGATTTAATAAGTTTCTAAATATGAATAATGAATGCAGCAGGCATGTGCACGTGAGCACTCCAGTGGGCCTGATACACTCCTGTGTTCATGAGCTTGGCCTTTTTTGTTCTGTAAGCTTATCTCTGATCATGTTTGTGACTGTAAACACCAAAGTTGTGTGTGATCTGTCAGATCCCACTCTTGATACACAACTCTACATGACTCTTAATTGCTCAGTGTTACTGAAGTACTGATGTGATATTGTCAGAAAAGCAGATCATGGAATAATTTAAAGCAATACGAATGTGCTGTCAAATCACTGACCCCCTTAGTATTTAAGCATGTATCATGCCTCATAGTATTAAATGTAAGCAACTGGATTTGTTTGGATTGACATTTTTCCAATCCTCAAAGAGAACTCATTCAAAATGTGTGAAGATATTTAGTAGAACTGATGAAGCCCTTCAGGTCAGTGATCCAAACACAGGTGCAGTTGCCTGAATGTAAGACATTCCAAATTGAATTGTTCATTTACACCACTTAGTGGCCATGTGGTACTAAATCTAGTATTTTCAGACAGGAAGCCCATGGTATCAGCAGATCAGAGCATTACTTTGTATTTCACCACAAAGATGTACTAGTGCCAAAATGTGTTTTGTATAGAGAAAAGACGAGGTGGAACGTCTGCAGTGCTGGATTCTTTATTAAAGACTTTACATGTTCTAATTTCAGGAGTTGTTGAGACTAAATTCCAAGGCAATAACTTTAAATTAACCCATATTTTGGTTTATTGGCCAAATTAGTTACAATCCTGGAGTACTCCACTCATTTTTATATATACACACACACAAACAGCTAGCTCTGTGGCATGATTTCAAACATACTGCTTCCTGACCACAGGATAAAACTTTACACCACATTCACATAGGGTTACATGGACTCAACACTGTTCCTCATGTCAAAGAAAAGAGTTTTTTGAGCAAAATATTTATTTAAAATCAATGAACATCCATAAAAATACATTGTCTATCCAAGTTTCCTCAGTTTTTATAACTGGTGAAAAATACAAACTGATTTCAAGATATCAGGGATTTTAGTCAAAAATTGTTTAAAAAAAAAAAAGGCACAAAAATTTATTTATACATTTTCTACTCAAACAAACAAAGCCAGACTTCACTCGTATTATTTCGAAATTATTAATAATGAAATGTCAGAAAGTGAGTCAGCAAATGTATTGCAACTGTTTTCCGGAAATAGCAAATTTAGAGGAAAAAAATAAATAAATCTTTACCTAATCAATAGTACTTGCACGTGCTTCTTGTTACATGGTTTGCAAAATAATTTAGGGTACAGAGCAGTGTTTCAGAGTAGTCAAGTCCATACATGAGCTGGGGATCAGAGACCATGCTTATGATTGTCAGGACAGACAATTGCCCAGGAACTGGCAACTTTTAAAATCCAGTTGATTTAAACACGTGAACCAAACTCTCTCACGCATTTTATATACACATACATACATACATACATACAACAGAGCACGTAACAGGGCTGCACCAACAATACAGAATCTATTCACAGGTATACATTTAATAACTAATGAATATTTCTCTTCTTAAATGACAATCAAATGACTTGGTTATGATCCAAATGGATATCGTATAAGAAAAAGATAGAAGAATTTAATCAGTGAGTTACATTTACCATCCTGGTGTTTATTTTCTAGTAACAGCAGAAAATGTTTTATTCCTCTTTTATCACCAAAATCTAAGCCAATTTGTTTTATCCACAAAACAAGTTAGCTATAGCAGCTTTAAGCATTTGTTTTCTCAGCAGCATCTCTCTCCTTGTTATTTTTAAATAAGACGAAAAAAAAAGCAACTTGTCTTGTTGGATACTCAGAACTTCACTGTATCAACACGCATGTTTTTAGTCCATTTATGTGGCATTTCAAACATAGGAGCTACAATCAGCTCTGGTAATCATAGCGTGTTATAAAATATTTAAACATTCTAACCAATCAGAATTAAAAATTCAACAGCACTGTGGTATAAACATTCACTGAAAGAACAATGGCAGAAGATTTATTGAATTTTCTCTCTTTTTTTTTTTAAAGAAAAAGAAATCTGTTTCATTGCATGCACACATCATTGTCAGGGTTCAAACCCTCAGTCTCCTACTGTACATGGGGCACAAACTTTAGACCACTGTACAACTCAGAAGCCCAGCAGTACCTTTAAGTCTGGGTCAGATTTCCGTATTGTATAGGTGCATCCCTATAATTCACTTACTGATTAAAAAATGAGGATCAGAACAAAAACGTAACATGATAAATCGACTTTAAAACTATTGAACTTTCAAAACAAACCATTATCATAACACTTTAAAGCACTAGAAGTCATTCACAGTTTGGATGATGCTTTGATAAGGTCTAAAATTATAAAAGAGTTTGGACTTATTTTACTTAACACTTACTTAAAAACCAACATTTCAGGAGGTGGTTCTGTACCCTGCTGAAGCTGCACTTATCACTAGTGGTAACAAAAAGCATGTGAAGTAAATTCACATGCTCATAGAACCAAGCTGTAAACCATTCGAAAGTGCAAGTGTTCACACCCACACGCGCTAAGTCGATACGGCATTAATATGTATGCCGACAACTTCAGGATTCAGCTTCTTACAAGTGAGATGTGATTTATACCACATGCTAGTTGATATCACCATGACAACAGTGACTTCAAAAGGTTACCCCATGAACTCAAACCTATTCGGCATTTTAAAAACATCCTAAAAAAAAGAGAGAGTCACCTCTTGTTTCATTCCTAAAGTCAAACCCTGCTGGAGCACCGGTTAGGGTTTATACACCAGTCGACAGTGCATTCCCCACAGTGTACGGTCTTTTCGTGCGGCCGTGGTGGGACGAGCCACACCGGAGAACGGCTGGTTGTTGATCTGTACCCGTGGCAACCCTTTAGTCAGAATGGGCAGTGAGCTGTCCTGTATTAGACCGAACACCTCCAGGGTCTGCAGAGTCACAAACTTCTCAAACTCTCTACAAAAAAACAAAACAAAAAAAAGGAACAATGCAAATAAGTGTTTATGAAATATACTGACCAGTGTTATACAGTAAATTAAAACTACTTGTGTTATAATGACCTAAATGATATTACCCTTTGTGTGTTCACCCAATAACCCTCAATGAATTAAAACATCAGTAGTTAACTAGACAAATGTGAACAACCCCATACAAAATAATAGGCATGCATGCCCAAGACAAGAGAGAAGAAAGCACCACACTGACTGCTTATATAATCTCCAAACCTGTCTGTCCTGATCTCTACATCTATGCTAATGCAGTCTTACCACTAAATTTGTTTGGCAACATCAGCAACAGTTTGACTCCAGTGCTTTTTGTAGTCTATATCTTATGCAATATAATATTATCTAGAATTATAGATTATCCCATTGCACCTTATGACCGGTCACTGAGATGAATTTATTTTTTTTTACTAAGTATGTACAGTGTAATCCGTTTAATGCTAAATATTATTAACCACACCAACTTCCTGGTGTAACTAAGTCTAGACTAAAACTTCTGCAAAAAGTCTGTGGACATCTGACCATCACTCCTAGAAAATTGCCACGTCAGTGCTGTGATTATTCCTTCCGCTAGATTTTGGCGCATGGCCACAGGGATCTGCTAATTCAGCCACAAGAGCTTTATTAACGTCAGGCACTGATGGGAGAAGGGCTGGGGTACAGTCTGCTTTCCAGTTCATCCCAAAGGTGTTCAGTGGGGTTGAGGTCAGGGCTTTTTTGCATGACTCTTGAGATCCTTCCACAGGATCCTTAGCAAAACATGTCTTCATGTAGCTCTCTTTGTGCAAAGGGGTTTTATCCTGCTTAAACACTAAGGCTATTAATTCCACTGAAAGGAAATTGTAATGCTGCAGCATACGAAGACATCCTAGATAATTGTGCACCTCCAACATTTTGGGGAAGAACCTCATATGGGTTTGATAATCAGCACTTGATCTTTGTTGGAGTTTTCAGACAAATCGATCTCTTGATCAATTGACTACAGCTGAAAACTCTGTAGATTACATTTCTGTTCAAACTAACCTCACTTTAATAACACAACCCCACTTGTATACCAGCGTATGTGTATGCGTGTGTGTGTCTTACATGAGGGCAGCTGGGTGAATCTGGTAACAGCGACTCAGCGCTAAATGGCTCAGTGACGAAAGCTGCTGCAGGAAGGGGAAACTGTCTGTGGTCACGAGGACGCTGTCACTGAGAGAAAATCATTCCAATTAATACTTTGTGGTAGCTCAGTAGCAAAGGCATTAGACAACCAATCAGAAGGTTGTCAGTTCACATCCCAGGTCCACCAAGCTGCTTAATGTTTGACCTTTGAGCAAGGCCCTTAACTCTTAATTGCTCAGTTGTATAAATGAGAAATGTAAGTCGCTCTGGTTGGTTGGTTGCTATAATTTACTGCCATGTCAGCTACTGAGGCTATCTTCACGGTTAATAAGAACTAAAATAACCAAAAATCACTAAGAAATAAATAGACAAATATATACAACTTAAATGAATTTTTTACATTAATATATGACAGAAACTCAAACTTTCTGATGAAACCTTGTAAAATAGCTCTTTAAATGAGTTAGCCTCATAAAATAACCTTCTGTGGTCATTATGAAGTCGCTCTGGATAAGAGCGCAAGTGTAAATGCAATTCACCTCAAATCCAAGTGTGTGAGATTCGGACATCTTTCCACCAGCACCTTCACGTCTAAATAACAGAGGAAAAGAAGTGGATGTTACGCCAAAGATTAAATTAAATCGTCTCTTTTACAGTAGGCACTATTAGTGAAGGGCTACAGATGATCCTCTGCTCGTATTAATCACAATGTTGTTGACTTCAGGACTGAGCAGGTGGTGTTGAACAATACATCACAGCAGCTCTGACAGTAGTTCAGCTGCAGATCACAGGGTTAAAATATCGCGCTCCTTCTAATACATTATAGTTTGTGTACCAATTAGTATATAGCAACAGTTTGTATAGTGACTCGTATGACAGACAGCTGGACAATCTGCGTCCTTAGCTTAAGGACAATAAAGCATGTTGGAAGGGAATGCCTGCTTATAGCGGTTACAACAAGAACCTCAATAAGAAGTTGTTAAAGGTATAGAACCTCTGGGTATATTGTTCGAGGAAATTGTATTTATTTATTTTTTTACTTTGGTGCTGTAACAGTAACCCCACCTCATATCGTTGATTATTTTTCTATAAGAGCACACCCATATGACCCAAGCATGGTTGGTGTGGCACACAAAGAGAATGTCACTAAACAAAATAAGCTGAATTTGCATTTAAAGAATGAAACGAAGTTAAACAGACAAATCTATCAAAACCAGGGCATTGTTTCTGAATTTGTAATGATATGCAAATTTCCTGTACGAGTACAACATTTAAAAGTCGTATACTGTAATAAAGAACGATGTGACTTTTTGCCAATTCTGATTATAGTTTATAGATTTTACTTACTGTCCATGGTAAGGTTTTGTCTGTAGCCACTGATGTTGAGCTGAGTGATGGTGGAGGGGACGTTGTTAACGACTGCCTGAACGTGCTCACTGCTGAAGTCACACCATGACACGTTCAGTTCCTCAAGCCTGGAACATACAGATTGGAATGGTTAAGAGAAGGGACGACAATAGCGTGTACAGCTCCGAGTCCCGATTTTCTCCCCATGGTGACGCTCAATAATTAATAATGCTAATAATTACTGTACAAAAAAACAAAAAAACAAAAAACACCTTAGCAACAAAGGTCAGCTGATTGGTTTAATTAATATTATTATTTTTTAAAAGATGTGCCAATCAATTCTAAGACAACAGCGATGCAAAAGTCCAGTGTGGACACTATTTAATAAATCAGCAGCTAATCCTTTTTTTTTTGGCTTACAAGACCAACATTGCTTATTTCAAAATTTTAAAATTCAGTCCACGCTGAAATTGCACACAGTCAGAACATCTCACATCCATCAGGGAACTGAACTGGTGTTTAGTGTTCACTGATCCATAAGAACTTCCTGGTCTGGGTCATGGGGGTTTAAATTAGACTACTACTTTTTTTATTTTGGAAAGCAGAACTAAAATTAATGAACAAATAATGGTTAAAAAAAAAAAAAAAAAAAAAAATCTTGTTGTTGAGACCGAATATGAACCGCATTACTTAGCAATTTATCCTATTGTAAAATTTGCTGAAACAACAAACGTCACTGCTCACTTATTGTTGTATCCCCTTAACTCCTTATCTGCTTGTCTTACTTGGTGCAGGATTGAAGCATTTCAGTCAGAGAGTCAGCAGAGAAACCGCTACAACCGCACAGGTTCAGCCGCACCAGCTCTGTGTTCTCGCTCAGAGATCTGCAAACACATGAAACATCATGAACTCTCACCATCAGAAGCAAGACTTTTTACAAGTAAGCATTCTGTTCCATTGACTTGAGCTCACACACACCGGAGGATGGAGTCAGAGAGCACGAGTCCCTCCAAGCTGAGGTTCTGCAGCCGTCTGCAGCGTGACAGGATGTCCTCCAGCACAGGCGCCTGCACAGTGCAGCTGGACAGGTCCAAATGCTGGACACGCAGAAGTCTGAAACACACTCAGAGTTTAGTTTCATTAAACCACAATTAAACTCTCCAGTGAATAACACACACACGAGACTCACTGTGTGTTCTTAAAATGGGGTTTGCCTATGCAGGAATGTGGACAGCGCAGCCGCGACACTCCTGCTGTGAGCACCTGACCCAGCTCGCCGTTCAGCTGTGCTTTTCCCACCAGGTCAGCGCTGTGCCACAATGACTCATCAAACCTACACACACAGACACACAAATTAGAGCTGTCACAATAACTTAACAGGACAGATCTGGGGCATAAACAAATTGATAAAAATATATAAGTATATCCATGGTACAATTTACAACCCTGCCAGAGAGTTATATATAGAGAGAAATAATATAAACAGCACAGTTTGGAAGTTAGAAACTCAGAAATACAATTAATAATAATGATCTTTTTAAATATCCTGACATTATTATGCAACAGGTAAAATAGATGAAATGTCTCAAAGGAGAAATGAGGGTGTGCAAATTTTTGCACTCAACAAGTCTGACAGCTTGCACAAGGAATTTACTAGTGTCTGACGGCTTACGCAAGGAATTTACTAGTGTCTGACGGCTTACGCAAGGAATGTAAAACAAGAAAAGCTTGAAAAGAAAACAAGTCAGCATGGAACTTACGCCAGTCGATGCCAGCGCTTGCAGACTCGAGACGTCCTGAGAAGGTCTTGCAGCGAGAGACAAGAGAAAATCCCCAACAGCAGCTCATCTGGGAGGGAGTCCCAACACCGAACACCTGCAGAGCAACAACAACATGGGCTGTTTTCACTTTGGTTAACGGGGAGGAGATACAGACTTTGCCTTTAAAACCAGGTGTCAGAAATAAGAAAACCTCCACTGATATGTGCTGGAATTATAACTGACCTGTCGTGTCTCTGCTCCTTCTGGGACGTCTGGCTAGAACAAAGCCGTTCTCTTTGCCCTTGGCACAGGGCCGTGGCTGTTTACGGGGAGGAGACCAGTGTTGGATAAGCTCGTGAGGAGTGTTTTCAGCCTGCAGTCCGTCTCCATATGCGCACGGCCTTTTCTTCACTTTGGACTGCGACATGCACAGCAAGGAGCCATCGAGATTCTCATTCAGACAGGGCAACTCCTGGAGAGGCCTGAGACATGGGAACAGTTACCATCATCACATACAAGTCATTTTATTACATTACACAAGATCAAAGGCAGAGGAATATAAACCTCACGTTATACATTTTACGTCAGAAACCTCAAGGCACTCACTACAAAGTGCACTAATTTGGGAGTCTAACCATTTTACCATAACGGGTTGCACAATATCAAGTTTTTCAGATACAAGTTAGTGCACTACAAAGGATGCGAGTTCTCTCTCCACATACAGTGCCTTAAAATACACAGAACCATTAAACACTTCAATACTTACACAGACATTCATAATGTTTTTTTTCTCCATAGAGGAATATTTTTTCCTGCTTTTCACCAGCAGAACATGCTATATTTAAAGTTGACATTATTTCTATGTTTGTTTTTTTTTGAGGTTTGAATTAAACCCAACTTTCAATTCAGCTGAATTAAAAACTATAACTTTGTTAATGATCAAATAATCTACAAAAAAAAGACTAAATCAAATAAAATCATGGACCTTTTGGAGATAATCTTTTTGCAACCAGGGACTTTTAACTGGAACAGAAATTTAAGGGATCCTTTTTAAACATATCCAACAAACAAAAACTCTCATGGATACTTTGTCCCTAGACCCCACTCTGGCTAATTTGATTGGAATTAGGTTAAAAATTAAACAAAGTAGACGTCTAGGCAATAAAATTACATGTATATATATTTATTAATCTAGCAAAATACCCAAAACTTGTATTTGTTTACAACGCACGTGCATGTTGTTAGTTCCACTGCGCGCGTGCAGATGTTGCTGATGCCCGCCATAACTAGCGCGCGCCAACATCAACAGCACACAAAAGTTCAAATAAAACGAAATTAAACACACGATCGACGGCATCAATTGTATAACTATTTATAACAATATTTTCCCCAACGTGTGCATGGATTACATCACTTGTATCTGAGTTTAACGGCTGTAACATGGCTGTGTAAGAAGGCCAAGGCGCGGGAGAAGCTTGGAGGGAGACGCACGAGCTCAACTTTTATATCTCTTGCCTTTTAAAACGGAATGCATCATGCATCCATTTCAGTTAATGTAAAAATCTTCATGCAATACATCATCGAACCGGCACCCTAAAGTAAAGTCGAGCAAAAGTTCCAACTGATCCAGATGGAGTTTGTGCAGAACTTATTAAAAAAAAAAAAAAAGTACCTAAACATTAATAACCAGTCGTTACCTCTCGGCTGACATCGCGTCCTTGTCTTCTGCAGTGTCTAATATTGACTTGTTACTGATTTCACACACTCTGGTCTTCTCTGTGTGATCTAAACCCAAAGTGAATGAGTTCGCGCGAGCATTTAAACCTGTACAGTCATCGCCTGGCTTAGCTCTGTCTTAACGGAAGTGACGCACTCACATTCGGCGGCACGCAAAACGACCCCTAGCGGCGAGGCGAAAACAGCGGCACTGCAGCTGTTTAATTAAACAAACACGTTTCTGGACCTTTCTGAATATATTAAAATAATTTGTGAAAAATACACATTAAAATTTAATCTATTTTTTATCTCCCTTTTTAATTTTGTTATATATTTATTATGTCTTTATTATGACGTTTGTGTTATTACTATTCTTAGGTGGGTTTTTTAAATTATCTTAATGAAATAATTATTCATATTATTAAGTAATATTAATAAGGAATTAGGACATTATTTATTTATTAAATTATTTAATTTATATATTATTCATTTATATCCTCATATTTTAATTATTTACACATATATTTGTGGGGAGGTGGAAATATTTTTGCACCCCAAAAATATCTGCTAAATAAATCTAATTTAATAAATAGTCTGGAGCCCTGATTTTCCCCTGGCCCTGATGAACAGGGACAATTTCATTTCAAATAAATCTGGACATAAACAGTATTAAATTGATCCAATAATTTAAACCTTTCCGAATGTAGATGTGATATTAAATATATCTAAAAAACACATCTGAATTAAAACAGAAGTAGAACATTCTCTTTAAATAGATTATGAAGTGTAAGAAAAAATATAACCTAATATTTAATGTTATGAGAAATAATATTAATTATTTTATTAAGATTGATAACCGCATGGTTCTAAAAAAGGTTCTTTTTATTATTATTATTATTATTATTAGTAGTAGTAGTAGTAGTAGTAGTAGTAGTAGTAGTAGTAGTAGTATAAGTGTATGTACACTACGATTTTTTGATATCATACTACTACTACTACTACTACTACTACTACTACTACTACTACTACTAATAATAATAATAATAAAAAGAACCATGCGGTTATCAATCTTATCAATATGATGTGTAAATAATTAAAATATGAGGATATAAATTAATAAAATACCAATTTTTTAATAGATGTATATGTGTTGATTGCCCATTATACATTATACAAAAATATTTAAAATGGATGATTTACTAGTCCTAAATGCAGGTAAACGTTTTAGTTGTATATACAAGCTTCTATTTGCACTTTGATTTAACAACAATTTAATTAAAGACAGAAGAACATTAGTGGAACATAATGTGGGTGTGTACAGCACAGCTAGCACGCTGTGGGCGGGGCCTGCGTTACCAAGACGCCCGTACGTCGTGACGTATGACGTAGCCATAGCCGACAGCTGCTCGGGATTCGGGTCGCTGACTGGATGACGTTTGAGATTTTGTCGAAAAAATCATAATGACTTTAATTCAAATGGCTATCTTTTGGAAAAAGAGTTCGTCGATGTCATTAATTCATCAGGAATAGGAGCAGATATTGTCATTTTACACACCGTTTATCTCATCACAGTGAGGTAGGAACAATCTGAACCTTACTTCCTATTGAACTGCTAGCAAAACACCGTATTGATGGACGCGTCTAAAACGAGTGTAATTGATGACCGAGGGCACTTTCTGCTGTGTATTTTAGTACACTTGTGTAGGTGAAAGGATGCGGTTTGGGATCGAGCCATATGACCGGTCTCAGTAACAGTTGTTTATTTAAATGTTATTCAAATAGATGCGTGTTGTTATAATCATTGTGCCTCGAGTCTCTTCTGATTTTTTGTCAAGTTTAGTTTTTTTTTATATAAAATTATATAGATACATATTTCTTCGTTTATTAAGACATTATATAAATATTTATTTGTTTAGACATTAGATACATATATTATTTTTTGTGTAGACACTAGATAAACTATATAACAATTTTTTTATCATATATATATATATATATATATATATATATATATATATATATATATATATATATAGGACGTATAAGACATGTTGATACTTAAAATCAGTTTAAAACCCATTTTTTACTTTATTTGTAATAAACTGCACACTTGAGTGAATTATGAAATTAAGAATATTTTTTATAAACTGTTTTATAAAAAAAACACTAAAACAATTTACAGCTTTAAATTGTTTTAGTGAAATTGACACACACACCCACACACACAAAGTCTCACACTGCTCCCATTTAGAGGTGCTGATCATCCTAAAACACGTCTTTGATATGGTTGCTAATCACTAAGCCACCGTGCACACCAATTCATGTTTAATTCTATAGTAACAATGTTCAAATTTATAGTAATAATTTGTAGAAATGTCAGATGTTGGTGCCACAATCCATTTCAAATCCAGTTCTTCAAATTCATATTTTCTAAATGCTGCATATGAGGAAGTAAAGAAATTTGTTCTGCACTGTGCCAGCCTATGATGTAGTGTTTTGAAAATGATATAAATAAATATGAAATGAATGGTGCCACCAAACAAACAAACAAATAAGAATATATTATTAGAATTTTATACAGCAGATTGAATTTAAAATTGAGTCAAACCATGAACTTTAAGATTGTATTTATTCTAATAAATTCCAACTAACCTCACTTATGTAGCTAAAAGAATAAAAACGACAGATGTGTACATTTAAAATACGGATCGTAGTGGTGTGTTTCTCATTTTATTTTAAAGTGGTATGCCCTTACAGTCATACAGCTTCAGATCTAGGACACGCTGATTGCAGTTGTGCTCTGCTGAAGAAAAACAAAAGAGACTTACAGAGCCACCCTGGCTTTTGTTTGGGACCAGCACTGTGTGGAACGGTGTAATGAGTTCGTGGAAGTCACACAATAAACATGATCATGTTTTATTCTTATAGCAAATTTTTATTCCTGATGTCTTTCCTTCCCACCAGCCTGATTTCCCAGGTGGCTTTGCAGCACGGCGTTAAAGGAGCAGAATGAGCGGGGCGGCACTGGGCATCGAGATAGTGGTGGTGTTTTTTCTGGCTCTTTTCCTCCTGCATCGGTATGGAGACTTTAAGAAGCAGCAGCGCATGGTTCTGTTTAGCACGCTGCTCGCCTGGTACCTGTGCTTCCTCATCGTCTTCATCCTCCCTCTGGACGTCAGCACGGTTTGTTCAGACCAGCACTTTTATGTGTAACACGTAAAACTAATGGAACTAAAGGACTGCTTTAATTAACCGAGACACGTCATTCTGTTCTCACAATAGCAGGAGAGCATTTTTATGCTGATATTTAAAAATGACACACACATTGCTATCAGTAGGTAGAAACAAGATAAATGTGCCAAAAAAAAACACACTTATAGCCACATGTAACTTTATTTCATGATCACCATATCCTTGTAAAAACCCACGTTTGTAAATCTGCCGATTCATTTACCACATACCTTAACACACAAAAAATATAAATATGATCCAATGTATGTGCTTGTGATAGCAGTTTTATATAGGATTTGGGTTTAAATACATTTAATAATCTGAACACGAATGTTTAATTTATATTAGACAGCTCTAGTCTGCGTTAAAACGGTGGATCTGGCAACACAACCGCTCAGCTAATTCTAATTCAACTAGTTCACATGTGGTCCTTTTGCATCATGTAGATTTGTCCTTGGATATATACAGGTGGCTTTAGGAACACACTTGATGTTAATTTAATCTGGTAGCAATTTTATTATTTACTTGTTCCAAACATTAGCCTCATAGCTCCAAAAAGAAAAAAAAACAACGGTAAGTAAAAACAGACAGTAGACGTGTCCTGGCTGATTGATTTAATATTTTTCTGTTGACTCCATTGTTTTCAGTTCCTCGCCATACAATCACACTAAAAGAAAACTTGCTGTGTGAATTTCAGACAATCTATAGACAGTGTGTGAGCAGCCACCAGGCTCCTACTCCAGGACCTCAGATCTCCAACCAGACAACAGGGAATGCAACCGTGGCACCCACGATTAGGTGAGCTAATGTTCTGTACAATAATAATAATACAAATTCTATTATTATTATTATTATTATTATTATTGTTGTTGTTGTTGTTGTTGTTGTTATTGTTATTATTACTATTATTATTATTATATTACTATTTTTATTTTTCTTCTTCTTATTATTATTATATTTTTATTGTTATTTTTATTATTACTATTATTATTATTATTATTATTATTATTATTATTTATGTTGTTGTTATTTGTTATTATTATTATATTACAATTTTTATTTTTCTTCTTCTTATTATTATTATTATATTGTTATTGTTATTATTATTATTATTATTATTATCATTATTATAATTATATTTTAATTCTTTAATAATATGATATTATTAGTAGTATAATTATAACCATCTTTTTTTATATTTTACACATCAAGCATCAATTCTGTCACTTCTGCTTGTTGATGCATCTTCTTTTTGTTGTGCAACACTTTATTCGAGCCAGAGCTAAGTAACCGATCTGGTATGTGTCAAGCTATTGTGCTTTCTAAAATGGCAATGGGGTGGTGGGAGTTCGGCCTGAGAGATGTCGAGCTCTTTGAACTAAAAAAGTTGTGTACAGTTTGTGCTATGTGATGTGCTCGATGTTCACAATCACCATTAGATAGAGTTCCTGAATTATTTTCTTTTCACATTTGAGTCAAAATAAACTCTCTCATCATTTTTAACTTCACATAAATAATAATTTACATACAGACATGTATACAAATCTGAAACCTCATCTGGTTTATGGAAACATTTACACACAACTCTACATGAGAGTCTAAATGAGTCCCAAAATCTCTAAAAAATATTGTGATGTCATTTATCATAATATTATATTGTCCTATTGCTCAAAAGCAAACACCAGACATCACTGTAACTGGCTGACTGGGATAAAGTGTTTACTGAAGACAAAAAAAAGTGCTTACTAAAGATGAATAAATTATGCTGCTTGTCTCTTTCCGTATACCTGTGAAGCACTTTGAGCTTCATAACCTTTTCTCCGTCATCATTTTTTATTGTTTTTTAACGATTTTCACAACACACTGATTCATTTTTGTAGATTTGTTTTAAACTTTTGAATGGAAATGCAGCTACATATTCTGATATGTTGATGATGGTGACCTACATGATGTAAAGTTCACAGTTTTGTGTTTATTTCACAGCATCACAACAGTGTGTCACAAGCCATGGAGCTACATCCCTGAAGGGATCATGCCTGTCTTCTGGAGGGTTGTGTACTGGACCTCACAATGTCTTACATGGTGAGATGGCAACACAATCCCCTAAATAACTAACCTTAGTGTTAATTGTCTTTATGTTTCACACATTTTAACTACTATCTGAGTTTCCTTTTTGTCAGCAGACACACATTAGGTCCTAGGAGATGTCATTTGTTTGTTGATTTGTTAATTGTGTTTGTATTATACCACAAGCGTTGCTGAATTCTCAAATCTGATTGGTAGGAAGGTGTTGATTCCATTTTTTAATTGTTCCCATTTGTTTTTTTTTCTTTGCTGTACTAATAGCAAAGCTGTGATGCCTTATTAAAACCCCCGGTACATCAGACACACTGCAGACAAAGTCAGGTCAAGGTCAAGACTTTGTTATTAGTGCCTGGAAATTTACTAAGCAAAAAGGAAATAATAAATAAGTCGTTCTAAAGGAAATGCCTCTGGTGATCAATGAACTGAAACTAACCTCAAAATGTTCATACGGTGACATCGTTACAATGGAATGTACCAGAATACACTTTTCTCGATGTGGTTACCTTCAGGCAAACAAAACACACGCGCGGAACATTACTGATCTAAAGACAGTGACACTGTAAACTCTTAAACAGGGCTCACTTTTGGTCAGTGGAACTGGCTGTTTATTACACACACAGAATCCTTCGAGACATTTCATGAAGAAACAAAACAGCAAACACTGACTCTTCAGTTTGTAAACCAGTTGGACAGTTTTACTTCCGTGTGTAGTATAAACAAAAGAAAGCAAGACCTTTTTCATTGCTGCCTATGATTTCACATTTGGATGTGGTCACTTATACTGGTCACTGGAAGTTCAACATGGCACCTCATGGCTCTCTCTGAGGACCTGAAAAAAGATTTGTTGCTCTATAGAAAGATGATGTAGGCTATAAGAAGATTGCCAAGACCCTGAAACTGAGCTGCAGCACAGTGGCCAAGACCATACAGTGGTTTAACTGGACAGGTTCCAATCAGAACAGGTCTCAGCATGGCCTAAAAAGATGTTGAGTGCACGTGGTCAGCATTATATCCTGAGGTTGTGTTTGGGAAATAGACTAAATATGAATGCTGTCAGCATTGCTGCAGAGGTGGGGGGTCAGACTGTCAGTGCTCAGACCATACGCCGCACACTGCATTAAAGTGGTCTGCATGGCTGTCGTCCCAGAAGGAAGCCTCTTCTAAAGATGATGCGCAAGAAAGCCCACAAGCAGTATTGAGCATCTGTGGGTTATCCTCAAACAGAGGGTGGAGGAGCGCAAGGTCTCTAACATCCACCAGCTCTGTGATGTCATCATGGATGAGTGGAAGAGGACTCCAGTGGAAACCTGTGATGTTCTGGTGAACTCCATGCCCAAGAGGGTTAAGGCAGTGCTGGAAAATAATGGTGGCCACAAAATATTGACACTTTGGGCCCAATTTACACTTAGGGGTGTACTCACTTTTGTGGCCAGCGGTTTAGACATTAATGGCTGTGTGTTGAGGGGACACCAAATTTACACAGTTATATAAGCTGTACAATCACTACTTTATATTGTAGTACAGTGTCATTTCTTTAGTGTTGTCACATGAAAAGATATAATAAAATATTTACAAAAATGTGAGGGGTGTACTCACTTCTGTGAGATACTCTGTCTGTCTGTCTGTTTTCTACTATAGTTCTCCACATAATTGAGAAATGTGCATCAATGTTGCTTGCTTTAGATATATTGCATGTATCAGTTTGCACATTTGTTATATGATCGATTTATTGCTTATCAGGTGAATTTTTTTCATTTCCAATTTTGTGTGTGTGTGTGTTTTCCAGGCTTCTTCTGCCCTTTATGCAGTCGTACGCCCGCTCAGGAGGCTTCTCCATCACGGGAAAGATAAAGACAGCACTCATCGAGAACGCAATCTACTACGGCACCTACCTGTTTATATTTGGCTCCCTGCTCATCTACGTAGCTGTACATCCTCAGTGGAGTCTATCCTGGTAAGATCACCTCAGCAACCATGCAGAATTCACTCTGGCCTTGTCTCACTGTGGTTTAGGACAGAACCCAAACTCACTTCTTTATCCAGGTACGAGCTGCAGACGATCGGCATCACAGCAGCCAACACGTGGGGTCTCTTCCTGTTGGTGCTGCTGATGGGCTATGGCTTGGTGGAAATCCCACGGTCTTACTGGGAAGCGTCTAAACGAGGACATCTGCTCATCAAGACTTACTTCAAAGCAGCTAAACTGATGACAGAGAAAGCAGACGCAGAGGAGAACCTGGAGGATGTCATGGAGGTGAGCAGTACATGCTTACTAAAACTCTGCGACATGAAAGTTACACACACATGGATTTCCTGATGTCTATGAAGTACGGAGTACAACATTTAGGAGCACGTAGTTAAAGTAAAATAATCAATGACCGAGATGTGGTGTCACAGCCAGAGGTTTTATGAAGATTATTGTTCCTATAATAGCATGTCTCAGAGGGATTTATTCTCTCCTCCTACAGCACGTCCTTTGCCAATAATTACAACCTTTAATTCGTTAAAGAATGACAATCCATGCCTTTTATCCTGTTACTTATAATATTGGAAAACCTTCACAAAACAAATCAGTTATCACTTGTTAACACCAGTTATCACTTGTAGCTTGTTGTTATAAACACTTTAAAAAAAAAAAAAAAAGCAACCCCTTCATTCAGTGTTTTATGCTGCATACTGTATGAGGGTTCACCCATTCAGAGCTCAACACAGCCGAAGCAGTTGTGTGAATTACAATTAAAGTTCATCAACGTTTACAAAACCTTTCAAGATCATACATTCCGTAACTCTGCTTGTTGACTTAGTATTCGACCCAACGGTCATAGGATTGTATCCTGGCATTGACGTCCATCCAAAAGATCATTTTCTGTCATTTTCTGTCTGTAGTGGGTTTATGGTTGTTCAACGTAGCAACACATTCATAAGGCATTTTTGTGTAACTTGTAAAGCATTATTAATGTGTATTTCCCACAAATAAATTACTGAACATTTAGTAGGGGAGAGTGGGGTAAGATGACCCAGTGGGTAAGTTGACCCACCCCCTGTTTCTAGGAGACTATGCAAATTTGGTGTCATGTGACAATACATTTTGAAGGACTTGGGACAAGAGATAAGTGTTTTTTTTCCCACAAAAACACTTATTTGCTTGTTAAACACTAATTCAACTTTAACTGGTTTGTTTTGTGTTGTTTGAGGTAGCTTTAAAAATAGCATTGTTTGGAAAGGTAAGTGTATTGTTAAATGACTTTTTAAAAGTTTTTTTTGTATTATACTTGCATTAAAACATTAAAAATAGGATGGGCAATTTACCCCCAAATGGCTCAATTTACCCACTGACTGGGATCAACTTACCCCTAGCCTGGGGTAAGTTGAGTCACATGAACACTTTTTTTTTCTGAGGTCATATTTTCAAGGCTCTTTGTCATAGGGGCATTCTTATATTTTCAGTTGATTGGCAGCATCGCAAATTAACAGTAAATTTCCCTTGCCTGGAGATCCACATAAGTAAAAACTGGCTCAACTTACCCCACTCTCCCCTACTGGCTGATTTTATTGGGCAGCTGATATTTTATTCTTCTTCTTTACCTTTCAGCTTTACCTGTTATGTTTCCACCCAACTCTATCCTCAGCATCCTCTACTCTCGCACCAATTAACCTCATGTCCTCATTTACCACATATACAGTATATATCTCCTCTTTGGCCTTCCTCTTGACCTCTTCGCGAAAATCTTGATTGTTGATTGTATAATTATTGTGTTTAAGTTTATGACAATGTTGTTGTTTTTTTCTGTGTGATACAGGAGGTGAGGAAAGTGAACGAGTCTATAAAGTATAACCACCCCTTCAGGAAGTATGTTGATACCATCCTTAGAAAGGTAAGACTTGTGCATTTGTAGATTTTCTGGCTTTTATTTCCCCGATGCGTGTAAATTAGTTGAGTTTTTAATCACTATCGGTAATAGGTTGTAGCCATGGTGGCAGATATAAATAAAAAAACAAATCGTAAGGTTTCAGCACTTAAATACTGGAGATGTTCGCATTAGTAATCATGAAAGGGTAAAGTCTGGGACATAAACACGTCTGTGATCAGACATATTGACATTTATTATGTTATTTATTAAAATGTACCGCTTTTCACGGTTCCACTCAACAGTGCAGATCATTCATTTGTGACCTCAGCAAAATGTCAGTGAGCGGTGTGTCATTCGTGAATGAGTCAGTTCTTCGAGTCTGCCCTTTTACCTGATCGTTGGGCGCTTACTCGTATGTCTCATATGTCAAGTGACATACTGGATGCATTCAATGTTTCTGCAGTATTCAATTCTCTAATGTCGGTAATTAAACGGTGCGCAGTCGTGACCTTCCGTTTAAATTTCATGTATTTCTGGTGATATGTGTTTGAATTTTAGTTTAATAAAGCTTAAGCTCTGGCAAAGCCATTACTATACTATAATAATATTACAGGAATTTTGACATTCATTTAAACCGATTTATTAACACATTGACTTCAGAGCATAATGTTATATTGTCAGTCAGATTGTCCAATGCAATTTTACTAAACAATTTAAGTGACTGACGTGCAAAGATCAACAGCTTCTGTCAGCTACAGGTTAAATAAATAAACCTTAACCGAGCTGATATCACTGACTGACTTCTCATCACTGTGCTGTCTGTCAGCGGTGCAGGGACAAAACATGAATTGCAGTAATTACTCCTCCTGTCAATCATAAACTGGCCAAACATTGCATGCCAGAGACACAATTATAGCTTCCCATTTCATTTTGGTTTAAATTAAAGCATTTTAGCACTTGCACGGAGCATGTGAACAGAAATTCTCACTGAATTTACAAACCGTGTAATCATTTCCACGTGTGTTATTAGGTATTATGGATATTCGCAAGCTATATTCACCAATTCAGCGCAAGAAATTACAGCAACAAATGAGCCGCGCTCGTTCTTCTGCATTATGCACTGCAAAAAAAAATCCCCAAAATGCCGTTTTAACTTTAAAGTGAAAATATCCTGAATATAGGAAAATAAAACCGATATCTGTATGTAATATTATGAAATTGTCAGAAATATAAGATTATTCACTCAGTTTCAAGATGAATTTACACATTACCACCTTTAAACGTTTTCTATTCTATTTCAATCTTAATTTTTAATAAGTATTAATATATTTTATATAAATTATTAATCTTAGATTTAGTTTATTTGTAAATACAGTAATCATATAATAGGAAATTCTAGATAAATGCAACTATACGCAGGATATTTTCACTTGCTGAAATGTGATCTATTTGCAGTGAACTGTAACAAAAAAATGCACGAAAGAACAACAAAGCTACTTTATGTATTGAGACGTTCCATAGTCTCCTAAGTTTTGTGTCTTATAGCCAGAAAGGATGTAGTGTCCAGCTCATAACGTGATAGAATCACATGTAGACTAATTAAATGCTGTAATTCTGTTTCCCTCAGTGTCCGGTTGAATATCAGGAGAAGATGGGCAAGAATATGGATGACTATGAAGATTTTGATGATAAACAGAACACATATCCCAGTGAAAGGAGTTTGGTGAAGCTTCACAAACAGGTTTGAAAGATACAAAATCTGTTCAACTTGGGTTTCCATTCAAAGAGTTCCTTATTCAGCACGTTGCAGAGCAGGTTCATATATTTATGTGGCATGGTGATGTAGTGGTTTGTGTGTTTTGAGAGACTCCAGGTTACTTGCCACCCTGTAGTGCAAGTATTAAAGAACATTAATGGAAAATAATATGATTTTACTCAGAATGTAGAGTACTGTCGATGTTCCTGATAGGCAAAGTGTCTAGATTCTGTTCTTTTTCTCTGCCAGGTGATTTATGCTGTGCAGAGACACAACCGTACACAGGTACAGTGGCAGATTCTTCTCGATCAAGCCTTTCACCTGGAAGACGTGGCGAAAAACGAGACCAGCTCATCTCACCAGTTCGTCCACAGCTTTGCACCAACCGAACCTACAAGTTGGTTTACCCGCTACGTCTTCACACCAACTGCAGGTCAGTACAGTATGAGACGTCTACAAAACGCTAACGTTACGTGTACAGCAGCTGCATGAACCATACACTCTGTTTTGTTTGGTTGTTTCCTGTGTTTTATTTGATTAGAGTGGTATTGGGAATGTTTCCTGAAGCAGTGGTTTTATCGTGTGTTGGCTGTGGTCTTGTCCCTCTTCTCCGTGGCTGTGGTCTGGTCTGAGTGCACCTTCTTCAGCACTCGGCCTGTCCTCTCTCTCTTCGCTGTGTTTATCCAGCTCGCAGAACGAGATTACAACTACCTGTACATCGAGGTAAGCCAAGTCCTGCTCTGTGTGTAAAGACTAAATCCATTGTACAAATTCGTGCATAAGCTTATCGGTGTGTGAACTAATACGAGAAAGCCTGTAAATAAAAGATGTCATGTTGTTAATATTACCATTGGCTCAATAACAGTTCTTTCAATTGGTGGCTTGTGATCTCTTCCTCTTTTTTTCCTCTTTTTCTCCCACACACAGCTCTCTGGTCTTCATGTTGGCTTATCCTTTTTATCCACATACAAAGTGGATATGAATACATACAAAGATATGAATTATTTAGACAAGGCACAGCTGGGGAACAATAGTTAGCAGTCACATGTTGCAATATTTCTCATGTGTAGGATCAGATTAAAGGTTTGAGTCGTTTAACTTGGAAATTATAGGTGAGATTCTGATCTCTTTTCCCCATCTCAAACCAAGATGTCTTCAGTTTATAGCACAAACAACAGAATCGGTATCGCTGTCCCAATACTTTTGGACGAGGCCGTACACCTTTAGCTCTATCCCAGTTTATGTGGGTTGTCGCTTTTAGATGTTGTATGCTAATATTTCCAAATTTGTCCTCTAGATGGCGTGTTTCATCACAATCTTCTTCCTGTGCACTTGCGTGTACTCTACTGTGTTTCGAATCCGTGTGTTTAACTACTACTACCTGGCCTCACACCACCAGACAGACGCCTACAGCCTGCAGTTCAGTGGCATGTAAGTCCACAGAGAAGAGCGTAAAAACAAGTGTTTATATAACTTCGAAATTTAATTGATGATTGATTTTCTTCATATATTTATATATTTCTCTAGCCATGTTTCATATCTGATGGCTAAATAATAACACACTCATCTTAAAAACTTCGTATCATTTGGTTCAGAAATACTTAAGAAATCAGTTTATTCTTTATATTCAAACAGTTTCATAAATTAGGACCTCTGTGAAGGAATATATGTACAGTATACAAATCAAATTAAACTACATTTTTGGCTAATAAACCTAACGTACAATTCCGCCATCAGACTTTGCTGTGCCGGCAGTCTACAGGCATACTTGTAAGCAACAGTATCAAATCAAATCAAATTTTATTTGTCACATACACATACATACAGGGTACGACATGCCGTGAAATGCTTTATACTGTCCGGTATATAAGAAAAAAAGGAATGCAGTTTAGGGTAAAAAAAAAATCAACCAAAACATAAAGGAGATAGATAAATAAAAAAAGTATAAACTATATAAGAGAATTATATAAAAACTATATAAAATATAGTTGAAAATATAGGTGGAGAAGTAATGTATATACATATGCATAAATGTGACTATATAAGAAAACTATATAAAAAAAACTATATACAATATGAAAATATAGGTGGAGAAATAATGTATATACATATGCATAAATGTGAATGGTTTTTAAAGATTCTCCTTAAAGTAGTCTAAGAATTAAACTCAATAATCAACCTTGGCACATTATGTCTGATCGCATAGGTTTGAAGAAAGGAAAACACTGTGTAGGTTTTAATTTTTCACCAAACTTTTTATTGTTCTTTAGGCTTTTTTGCCGTTTGACTCCTCCCCTTTGCTTGAACTTCCTCGGCCTGATCCACATGGATTCTGCTATCTCTCACCAAGCAAAAGAGCAGACAGCCTACACTTCAGTAAGTCTCCCGGCAGCAGTGTGTCTTACTGCTCCTCACTTTATGGGTGTACAATAAAGAATACACAGAAATTAACATTGCATTAGAGTTTGGTGAGATCTATAAATAGACAGACAGACAGACAGACAATATCCATAGCAAAATATTGTGATATTCAATAACAACAATAATAATAATTAGAAATGGATAAAATGCAATAATTGATAATATCTCAGACATTCCACATTACAACACACACACACAGTCGGACATAACTTTAAACGGACAGAACGTCCGACATAAAAATAGCAAGCGCTGCTAAATTGCTGAGGTCCTGAATATTTTCTTAACAGCACGATTTGTCCTGCACTCTCTCATCTGGATCATGTCTTTTTACAGATCATGGGGTCAATGCGTGTCCTGTCCTTTATCGCCAACGGATTTTACATCTACTATCCCATACTGATCGTCATCCTCTGCATTGCAACTTACTTCAGGTCTGTCATTTAAAGATTGAAATATTCCACCAGAATCATCCATGTGTTGAAAAACATGTGTTCTGTTAAATCTTGTATCAAAATGAGACATTATCATCAGGGAGAATAAAACACACCTACAGAACTGACCATAGCTGTAACCACATTTATTAATAACGTATTAATAGACGAGTCGTCGCTTATCTTAAATCCATAAAATTCTACGCAGCGGTCATGGTGAGATAATGTTCACCCATTCACACGTTATATCTATATATCGTATTATACATTATTTCTATATTTAACTGATACCCACTTTGGTGCACACATTAGCCTTGGTACCCGCTGTCTGAACCTCCTGGGCTTCCAGCAGTTTATGGGAGAAAATGAGATGACCTCTGACCTTATCGATGAGGGCAGGGAGTTACTGCGCAGAGGTAAGAGCATGTTTATGGCTGGGGAAATGCTATCTTTAGAGTTAGAGGTATTACATCAGCAATCTATCAGCATATAGATTAGATAAAAGAACATTATGCTTTATTTACAATGCAAAGAAGCCTCTAATTAGTATTTCTTTTTCCAGAGAGAAGAAAACGGCAAAGGATAGAGGACGGGGAGAACAGAAGGAGAGTGAGTTTATTCTGATCTTTTTTATAAACTGTAATGACGTTAATGTTCCACACTGAAATTTAAACTAGATTCAGATGGTTCATTTATTATTATCGGAAACAGTCATAAAGTCAAAGCAGTTAAAAACCCTAAATGAAGCAAAGATATTTAACATTTTTGAAGTATTTACCTTTACTTATTATTTTCTGTCTGCGTTTTTTTTGTTTGAAGTAGATAAAGTCTGACCTAAATTTTAAATACGGATCAATTCATCTAGAAATAAATAATTAAATATATCCATACAGTATTTCTAGCTGTAATTCAGATCGCAGGTTTATGTTATATATTCGTTTATTAATGTGCTTGTTCGTGTGCATGTGCTGTATGGAGGATGCTGTACATCTAAGCTTATGAAAAAGATTAAAATGAAGTCTAATACGTTTTCTGTATTTATCGATTTATTTCAGTTTTCTCCAGCGCTAGCTTTTCAGTAGGTTTTTCAGCCACAGGAATGGCAAATTTTTCTTCTTTCAAAATTTCTTCTTTTTTAACGTCAAAAGAAAGTGAAGAGATGATAAGAGTGTCCACCTTTTTTTTCACAGATGCTCCACAACATTAAGTGTAACTATAAATGGATCGACAGATGTCAGCAATGTCGTAGTCATGCTTTATTCATTCTGCAAGCCAAATATGTTGTTCATGTTGATTAATCGTAAAGACTAAAAGTTTTGAACTACTTTTTGTTTGAACAAGTTCTGATCTTGAGTCAGAATTGTTGGTGTTCCTTTTTTGTCAGGAGTGGCGTGAGCGCTACAGCCATCAGAGAGAAGAAACAGGAGCAAGAAACAGGGCCCCTGCCTCGGAAATGAAGGAAACCAGTTACGCTGACACACTTAACTCCAGCTCAAACAAACGTACGTTTTTTTTTATACCCTGACCACATTGATCTGTGTTCTGCGCTGGCCTCTGCTGCCTTGGCTTTTGTAACATCCTGTTTTATTCCCTCTTGCACTTCCACAGAGGCTAAATACTCCCGCGGCGGAGGCACTCGCTCTGAAAGAGACCGCATAGAGCTCCTGCAGGACGCAGAGCCTCTGGACTTCAACGCAGAAACAGTCACTGACAACCCACTAGAGAACAACAGGTTCGGTTTCCCGATCACATTTGATCCGTCGGGCAACTTGCACTCAACTACCAGCTTGTTTAACTATCCGCTGTCCCACAATAGAAGTAACAGCGTCTGTAGCGCATCACTGTCTGTTTAATTGGTTGGTTTTTTTCATCTGTTCACACTGACCAGCTCACTGAGATGCACCAAGTTCTTATACTTCTTATCGTTCTTGTGCATTATGTCCGTATGACATTTGCCCTGAATTGAAGGGGTTTCATCCAAACCCAAATATTTTAAAAATCAAAATGTCAACTTGGTCCTAATGTCAGTGTACATGTCAGAAATATTTAAATTGTTGGATCGCGTTCCCGTAAAAAAAAAATCTGTCCTGATAAGCGAAAAACAGATGAGAAGATCATTATTTCACTGAACGTCTGATGAAGTGGAAGAGGCAGAGCTGCCTGTCAGTTGGAGCTGAAAGTTCCACACCATTTTCATTTGTGTCACAAGAAGTCAGATTCAGGTTACACACCAAACTAATCAGTATTTTATTAAGTGTAAGATTGCAGACATATCAGGTTAGATGGAAGTTCTAGCAGTATAGTCTTTTGATCATCTGAACGATTTTCCAATAACAGCAGGTCCAAAAAAGTTGTTTATTTCTCTTATATCACAGGAGGTTACTAATGATTACAGTTTTTTATTAATTACATCTCATTTTTTTATCTGTTAGTTGTTATATTTAATGTTGTGGAATGTCTGAAACATCTGGAGCTGTAAAAGCTTTAAACAGTCGTTCCCTGAGATACTGACACTGACACTGGCGATATTAAATGTTAAATATTGCTTTACAGAAAACTTTAACATATAAACAACTATCCTCTTGTTTTTAGCCGTTTCCCAAACGATGTAGATGTCTTGTCCAACAGTGTCCTCTGACTTTATGCTCTCTCTCTCTCTCTCTCTCTCTCTCTCTCTCTCTCTCTCTCTCTCTCTCTCTCTCTCTCTCTCTCTCTCTCTCACACTCACACACACACACACACACACACACACACACTCTCTCTCACCTACAGGCATGCTGGAGGACGGTATCTCTCCATGTCCTCCTCACAGAGCAGAATCTTTGATGATGTTTGAAGACCTTCTGACAGGAGAAGAGCAGAAAGGAAGCTGGAGTTATCTTCTGCTCATTCTGTCATGGCGTAAGGAGACATCGACCTTTATATCCTTCATGAATGTAAAATGTTACATTATGCTGAAAATGCACAACAGTAATGGATCCTCATGTAATATCCTTGAATGGAGAGCATGTATCTACTAAACACCCAGTTCCAGTTCTGTTTCTATGCTTCCTCCTCAACATCCTATCTCTTTGGGTGAATGTTAATGGACCCTTCTATTACTTATTATTAATATACATAAGGAGAAGGAACTTACCCAGAAGGCATTGCGATCTGACCTTTTCAGACTAGCAAAAACAAGGTGTTTATATAATTAAGTAAACAGGAGAAATGAAATATTTCAGATTTCACGTTTTCACATTTCACATATCTACTGTGTATATATATAAATATTGGTGCAAAATGAATGGCTGTGTAGTGGCATTACTGTCTTTGTGCTCATAGTTGCTTCATAGTTTCTGAATCTAAACAGATTTGGTTAAAACCTACAACACAGGCTCCAGAAAAAAAGATCACAAGTTTAAATCCCAATGATGCCTCAGCCATGAATGTGGAAGAGAAGGTAGCACTTTCCTTCAAGGGGTCAAAGTCTCATGCTTGGCTTTGTTGGTGTCAGAGGAAGCATGTGCTAGCCTTGAGCCTTCCGGGTGCTGGATGTTGTGGTTGTCATGAATGTACAGATGACCAGAGTGCAGACAAAATGAGGACTACAGGGTTGATTTAATCATCATGAGCTACATGATTGATGAACCTCTTCGTGAAAGGATTTGGAGCGGTGTCATGTATGTAGGTGTCACACACTGCGATATCATTTAAAACTTTTCTCTTAAATATCAAAAAGCAGCATGGATATTTCTTCTCTTTACATACAGAGACGCTGTTTTTCAGCTGGACAATAACTGTAGAAACCTGAATGACCTGAATATTACACATCATCACAGACATGATGCTGTTAATACTGAAATGTCAACTTTATTTCGACGGCTTTTACTTACTTATTTTCTTTATTTTTACTTAATTACCTAGACGTGCCGTGGCACTTTATTCCAGGCTTTTACACAAACTCAGAACTTCATGCTTGGAAAAATGTTGCCTGAATTGCCACCTCAAGCTTGGGCATTGGGAGATGCTTTTATGCGCAGCGTGCTTGTAATGAGCGCTTATTTATGCTACTATAATCTTCCTGCCAGCTCCAATGTCAGAGTCTGGCCATTCTCCTGTGAGCTCTCTCAACAACAACATATTTCCACAGTACTACAGCTTCCTGGATGTTTCTGAAAAGCTCAAAGCAGCTGTCTGGCACTATACCACAGTCAGTGACATCGCTTTTATCTCCAATCTAGCTCTTGACCTGTATCTGCATGACGTTTTACATTGTACTGCTGTCGCATGACAGTTTAACAGATGTTCCTAGTGCCGTGGGCTGAGAATCGGATAATGACCATGATAAGCTCAGTGTATTTAACCCCTTTAGGTTTCCAAGACTTTATTTATGTGAATTCAACAGTCTCACATCATAGATGATTTTTAATTAGTTACAAATGTATATTTTGACATATTATTAAAAAATATATATATATACACAGTGTTTTTAAGTGCTTAGGTCAACGGTGTCCAATCTTATCCACAAATGTGGATTGTGTGGTTGCAGGTTTTCATTCCAACCAAGCAGAAGCCGCACCTGATTCCACCTGTTTAATCAGTTGTTCTTGGCTTTTAGTAGACTCTGGTGTGGCTTCTGCTTGGTTGGAATGAAAACCTGCAACCACACCGGCCCTTTCCAGATAAGACTGAACACCACTGGCTTAGGTGAACAATGAAGGGTAGCCTAAGTAGGGGATGTGGTAGCCTAGTGGTCAAGGTGTTGGGCAACCAATTGGAAGGTTGTGAGTTCGAATCCCAGGTCCACCAAGCTGCCACTACTGGGCCTCTGAACAAGACCCTTAATGCTCAGTTGTATAAAATGAAATGTAAGTCTCTGGTTAAGTCTGCTAAATTCTGGAAAAGTAAATAAAAAGGAAAGTTTTGAGTCGTCTCCCATGAACAGAGGTTTAGAATAGACATCATGTGGAGGACATTTATTTTTAAGGAACTACAAGAAACTGTAGACAGTGAAGTATGGTTTAATTTAATATTCTGTCCATTTAAAAGGTTTCCAGTCTACATATGAATGCACACCTGCACATACAGAAATTAAACCTAATATTTATTCTCTTTAAATGCCTTTCTCAGTAAATACGAGTGTATTTATTTTTTGTGCACTGTGCAGATGGCTTGTGGCCAGAGAGAAACTCCCAAATTAACTTTGCCAGGTGCAGAGTTTTAAGTAGAACCACACACTCACTAGTGTATATATTATATAAGGTTTCTGTTATCAGTCTCAATGGGAAAGACGTGTTGTTTAATGATTGAATAATGATGGTATTTTAATGTCAGTGTTCGTTGTTTGTCACAGTTTTTTTAAATATGATTATGATGGTATCTTGCTTGTTTGAACAGAACAGTGAATAAGTGACCTTATTTTTTGAAGAAGGAGAAAAGGAAGCATTATTTCACCTGCCATTCATTACTGCACTGCCATCCTGAATGCAAGAGAAATTCAGACTACTGTGGCTTATTTTTTTTTTATAATACGTGAAGCATAATAATTAATGATCATTAGCTTCATTTTCAGTCTTCATTTTAATTGTTTTATTTTTTCCTCACTCGGAGGCTTAATCGATTAATGACAGTCAGCGTGTAGTTACGGAAGATTATAAAGTCATGCACAAGCATGAATATTACCTCAATTTTTTCAATTACCTTCAATTAATCATCATCTTTACTGTTTATGTTTCTGTGAGGACTCCGGGCAATTTTTTTCTTTTAAATCTCAATGTATATGTAAATTAAATATAAATCACTACATTCACATTTACTGGGTATTTTTCCTCGTTTCACATCTTAAAGGAGTAGTTTAGTGAAAATTCACATTCAGGCAATTTTCTCCTTCAGCACGTGATCAGTTTTAGACATTCTGAGTGTTGCACTAGATTTGAAAACACCAAAGCCAATGTTTTGGCTAACAATAGAAGACTCTAACCCAAAATGTTTGTGTCAAACCATCTGCAGTCTTCAGCGATGTGGTTTAGGACACAGTGGCACTGTAACCCAGTGCTCACACTTGAGTGATACGTGATTTGTGTGTGCAACTGTACAACAAATAACATTTTAACTGAGATATTTTACCTTAAAACAACAACCCATCAAAACAATATTCCTTAAACTAATAATATAGTATGATCTATTTCACACTCACACCTTCAGTTCTTACCTGCAGTTAATTCATATATATAATGACACCCATAAAGAGCTGAAAAATAGAATCACTTTTTCTTCTCATCATATACAAACTTTCATTAAACGTGTAAAGAGATCACGAATGTATGTCTTCTACAAAGAAACCATTTCTCCTTTTTTTTTTACTGTAGTTTACACAGAAAAGTACAACCACCAAATTTTCACTTTCTGTTGTGAACATAGGGTTACTGTTATTGAGTCATTAAATAATACACTTTATTTTGGTGTCTTTTGCCTTCCAGGTTCCTGCTTCCCAAACCATGACAGCAGAATTTACCAAAAACTAGAAGTTATACAGATCCAGATTTTCAAAACCATATTTAAAACCTAAATCATTCACGCATTATTGTTTGAAATAGTTTTTTTCACTAAACTGCTCCTTTAACTCTGTTAATAAAGTGGTTCGGTGTATATTTATGAAAATGTTTATGGATTTTTTTTTTTAATAGAATCAGTAAGGCAATGATCATGTCAGTGATTGATTTAAGTGTGCAATGTGAATTGAAGTCCACACGTCCTTCTGTTGCTGGATTATTGTGATTTGTTACCTGATGTTGGTCCTCAGTTTTTTCACTAGCAGGACACACCTTAGAAACACTAACTGTAATAGACTCCATTGACTCTATTGAAATTGCCAATGAAAGCTCAAATAAAATCTTACAACTGTATTTGTTTGTTCGTTTGTTTTTATTATTATTTGCATTATGCTGTAGTGTTAAAACAATTTAATTAAACGACAAATTGGATGAATGGTGTTCACCCCCATGCCTACACAAAATGGCACATCCCGGAAGTGGTTGAGAAGAGTTTTTTCTCCATGGCAACCAGGAGACGCAGGACGCAGCAGCAGCAGCAGGTGAGTAACCGAAACATAAACCACTATTTTCACCAAAACTTATTTGAATTTGATCGAAACTCCGGAATATAGATAACATTTGTAAGTTTGTAGTCACAATGTCCTCTGTTTAATACATTCAGGCAGCTGCTTTTGAGTCGATAATGTATAAATAAAAAAGTATTGATGACCAACGTCCGTGTTTGGCACTGAATCTTTCAGCCATAGGAGTGTAAAAATATATTATTTACTTAAAAATAGTATTTACTTTTATTAGGTTTAATAATGATCCTTTAGCTGAAAGCGAGACACTACAGGTTTATTAGCTATTATAATTTAGTAGTAATTAAGTACAAATGACACTTTCTTTCATTTATCGGATACATACACACGTCTCGGTTTGTAATACAAACATCAGTGTTTATTTCACTGCTAGATTTGAAATTTAACAACTTTGTTGATGACTTAAGCTCCGCCCACTTCACCAATACACATTTAACCGTTTTTTTTCACAATTAATTTTTTTCCCTATATCTTATTATAAGTATCTTATTGTTATTGTAAATTATGTTTGGATTTAAGTTCGATTTTATACTGGATTGGCATAACATATTTTTATTGATATTTTCAAAGCTAAACAATAAAAAAAAATTACGACACGTTTTACTGTTAAAGGCT